>NC_137822.1:58496918-58780889 GCF_963921795.1 Nannobrachium achirus
TTACAGAACATGGCAATATTTGTTGCATTTGATAAATATAAATAATTCACATATATGTAAAGAAGAAAAATAAAAGGGGGGGGGGGGGTCACTTTTTTCCTATCTTCAGGGAAAAATGTAGGCTACCTACGCCTCTGACCTCCTGAAAGATGAATTTTCAGGGCCGTTTTAAAGGAGGCCAGCGAGTTACTTGTTTTAAGGGAAATGGTCAAAGAGTTCCACACTTCAGTGGCTGTATTGTAAAAGGAGAATTTCCCCATGTTTGTACTATGGGTTTGTATTATTAAATCGTTGTTTACGCTCCCTCTGGTGTTAGTTGTGGGTGTCGCTTACTTTTTGGAGGTGTTTGATCAAATATGCAGGCACTGTGGGGGTTGATGATAGATTTGCATTGACTATTTTAAACGTCAGACCCATTTTCAATTGTTTAACCCTGTCTTCTACATTTAGCCATCCTAGGTCCGCAAAATGAGTGGGGGAAATATGGGTCATTGGCCCCAGGTCGAGAAGTAGGCGAATCAATTTGTTTTGGGAAGTTTGGAGCTTTGTCTTAAGTGGCATTTTGATGTTGGAGTACCAGGAGGTACAGGCATAGTCGTAATGGGGCTGGATGATGGCCCCAGCTAGAGTCCCGAGGGCCCTTTTGTTAACAAAAGAGGACATTCTACCCAGGTATCTCGTTCTTTGGTTAACTTTTTTGATCACAGATGTTGCCATGCTATCCCCAGATAGGTATTTATCAAGTATACAGCCCAAGTAGGTAATCTCTTCCTTGCTAGTGATTTCTGTGTCATCAACCTTGATCTTGAAATCGTTTGTATTTATCTCCCTTAGGGAATGTCTGGACCCAAAAAGAATAGATTCCGTTTTACCGAGATGTAGAGACAGTTTGTTGTCGGTAAGCCAAGTACGGATTTTGGTGACTTCTGAGCTAAGTGCTTCCTCAACCTGCAATTTGTTCTCACCCGCAATCAGTAGAGCTGAGTCGTCAGCGAACAGGAACAGTTTACAGTTACAAGCCGCATTCATGTCGTTAACTCTCCTACTGCCAGATTATTTATTTATTTATTGGGTCTGGTGCCATCAAAAAGCGGCTTACCTTTGCGACGTTATAGCAGATAGACAGACATTTATTTATTTATTTATTTTTTTATTGTGCAATAGTGCACTTTGGTCTGCCAGGCAGCAGAGGGCGGCGTCATGCGAGAATGAATGTGAATTTGCCTGTTATGTGTTGAAGAAGAAGAAGACCAGTCACTGGCCACAGAGCCTTACAGCCAGAGGAAATCAACAAGGAAGTGAATTGTTCTCCGTTGATCTAACGCATAATGGATTTTTTACACCATCACCGCGGAAAATGTGTTTACAGTAAACGGCCGCACGACCCCTCATCAGCTTACAGTCATCAGACGAACGAACCGAACGAGCGCCGTATTGGCATCGAGGTTCTGTAAAAAATGGGGCGAACGTTAACGTTCAAAGCGTGGGGAGAGTTAATATAAAGTAGAAACAGTAATGGCCCTAGAATGCTCCCTTGTGGGACGCCGCAGCTCACCGGGAGGGGCGAGGACATCATACCGTTGATGTCCACCATTTGTTCTCTTCCCTCCAGGTAGGATTTCATCCAATTTATTGATGCGCTGTCAAAACCAATCGCCCTTAGTTTGTTTAATAATATTGAGTGGTTTACTGTATCGAATGCTTTTGCCACAGTATTTGCCCGAGTCCACTTCACGTTTGATGTGGTCTGTCAGATACAGTAGGCATGTATCAGTGGAATGTGATGTTCTAAAACCCGACTGGAAGTAGTTTATGCTCGGCGAGGTAGCTGTTGATTTGTTCATGGATGGATTTCTCTATTACCTTTGAGATCGAACTCAGGATGGAGACAGGGCGGTAGTTGCCAGGTTCTAATTTACTACCTTTTTTATATAGTGGGATTACCCTTGCCATCTTGAAGTCCTGTGGGACTTGACAATTTGAGATGGATATATTCGTAATGTGGGCTACGATGGGGGCTATGGACATAGCTGCGTCTCTGAGGAACCGGGGGGGTATATTATCCAGGCCAGTGGCCTTGCTAGGTTGGAGGGCGATGAGCTTTTTCAGCACATCCTCGGTTTTTACGGGTTTAAATGCGAAAGTATCTTTTTTTGCCCCTAAGTTCTCATAGTGAGCTACTATATGGTCATAGCCATAAAGTCCTGAATGTGGAGGAAGTTTGCTGACCAATGTGGTGGCAATAGTGGTGAAGAAGCTGTTGAGGCTGTTTGCCACCACCAGCTTTTCAGTTATAAGTGTGCCATTCGAAATAATACAAATATTGGTACTTTTAGTTTGTAGCTTATTGTTGCAACCTAAATTTTTTAATGCTTCCCATAGTTTTTGTGGATGGTTTTTGTTTTCTTCAATGTTTTCATTTAAATAGTTCTTTTTAGCCTTTTTAATCATATTATTTACTTTGTTGCGTAGTTTCCTACTTTTTTCAAGCGTTTCCTCATTATTTGTTTTCCTGTACTCTGAGTGGGTTTTATTTCTGAGTTTAATTGTGTTCAATATTTCTGTGTTCATCCATGGCTCTGTACGAGCTCTGACCCTGACCTTTTTAGAGGGTGCTAATCTGCCCAGGTCTCCTCGACTGAGGAGCAATTTAGAACTTCTGACCAATCCATGTTATCTAGTGCTGTGGTTAGGGCTTCAGGGGAATAATGCTTCATGGATCTACAGCTCCTTGTGGTGTGGCACTGGACTGCGGCCCTGTGTGGAATTTTTCGAGTACAGAATATTATGTTATGGTCGCTTAAGTTACATTCTATGACACCGCTCTTTTTTATTCTAGATTTGTCTGATGTTAATATTAGGTCTATGGTGGTACGGGAATTATGGCTTACTCTTGTGTATTGTTTGATCATCTGGGTAAGACTGTGTATATTACAGAAGTGTTTGAAGGTTTTGAAGATGGGAGTGTCTTTCCGATGTATGTTGGTGTTAAAATCTCCTGTTAAAATTACCTCCGCGCTCCCTAAACCCGCCACATGCTTCTCCAATAGGTCATAAAATGAGTTACAGTCTGGGGGTAAATGGCCCCAATTATCAGAGGGTTTGCACTATGGTAAATTATTTTTATCCAAACAGATTCAGTATCCATTCCTAATTCTGGTAGTACAGTATAGGTTATGTCAGATCTTACATATATACATACCCCCCCCCCCCCCCCCCCCCCTCAACGGTCCCTGTCCTTCCGGATTACTGTATAGCCTTTTATCTCTATCTCTGTGTCTGTGCTGGAATCATCCAGTTTGGTTTCAGAGAAAGAGAGTATTCCCACTTTCCCGTTGCCAAACATGGATTTTAATTCTGACCATTTTGATTTGCATTTCAAACTGTTTATATTTAAGTGGATTATGTGGAGTCCTCTAGTTGAGAATAAATCGTCCATGTCATTAGTGGAGTGATACTGGTTGTCATTTTCTGGTTCTGGGGTGACAATGGGGGGTGGAGGAGGTGGTGGTGTAAAAACCTGCAAATCATTTGTAGTGTTATAACCATCACTAGTGTTTAAAATGGGGGGAGTATTAGGCCTAATTATTGGAGATTGGCGTGGGAATGTGGATGAGCTACTATTAAAACCATGTAATACTTGTGCTGTAATAGTTGGGGAATAAAGTGGCATCGAATTATTGATGTAATGATTTATAACCTGAGTTTGATTTTTTTTTTAGTTTTTGTAGTTTTGGTTATTTTTGGTCCGAGCCTAGGGGACGTCAATTTTTGACGGACCCATCTGTGGGCAGCTGCCGGACGTAAACAGCTAAATTAGTCGAGAGGGCTTGGCTTCCCCGTCTGTTGGGATGCAGACCATCGCGGTTATAAAAAGAGCTACGGTCCCAGAACATATTAAAGTTATCAATAAAGTTAAAGTTGTGAGAGCGGCAGAGTCGCCTTAGCCATGAGTTCATACTGGCTATTCTGCTGAAGCGCTCATCCCCGCGGCCATAGGTCAGAATTGGACCAGAGAGGGAGAACGAGATGCCACTGCTAACCAGGAAATCGATTAGGTGTAGGTAATCTAGCTTTAATTGCAGTCGCCGTATCATTTGTGCCAGTGTGGATCAGGACCTGTGTTATCGTCGTGGGGAGTGCTGTGAAGATATCGGGGAGTTTATTTAAGATGTCTAAAACAGTGGCACCAGGAAAACAGTGCGTTACGGAGTTGGAGTTTGGAAAGTGGATTTGCTTCACGATGGAGTCCCCAATAATCGCGACTGAGGGAGATTTACGTGGAGGAGTAGTGGACGTGATTTGGTGCGGCATGGAGGATGGCTCTAATCGTGGAGATGGGACCCGTCTTGGGGGAGTGTATCTCCGGACCGAGTGTGCTCTGTGTCCCCCAGACTGGCGCCGTATGGCCTCTTTCAACTGATTTTTACGACCCTTACTTTGTCTAGGATCAGACACTTTGGGTCTCACCGAGGTGGGTGGTGGTGCAAAATGGCCATTTGACCGCCCCTGGTTTGCTGGGGGGTTTTCGTGGCCGGACAGAGGGGGAAAGTCACCCATATCCAGTAGCGAGAATCTATTTCTGGTGGTAAATGACTTTGTCGGGCCTAGGGGTGAGAGGGGGGGGGGGGGGGGATCTTCTACGATTTCCACCAGTGACTAGGGACCACGGGACGGCTGGTGTGGAGCTGACCGGGGCACCATCACGGATGCTGCCGACTGCAGCCCCTCTGCAGAGGGCCGGGACGGTGTCGTCGAGCTCCCCAGAGGCGCGGGTCCCGCTGAGGTGGAGGGGGGGGGAGCCGGCAGGGAACGGTGTCATCCAGCGTGACTGCCTTGGAAACGGTGGCCGTTGCCCCGATGTGGATCTCGGGGTCGGATGATCCTTCCTTTGGAGCCGGGGAGGTGTCGTCTTCATCTGGACATATGGAGTCGAGGAATGTTTCTGTGTCTTTGATTTGATGGAGTCGGGTTACTCTGAACTTCAGCTCGGACACCTCCTGGGAGAGTCGGTGACATCCCTCGCAGCTGGGTGACAAGGTAGGTGGAGCCATGCCCGAGGGCATGGTAGCTGGGGGTGAAAAAGCAACTTTGGCGAGTAAATTGTGAATGATATAATGTAGCTGCTAGATGAGGGGCATGGGAAGTGAGCACTTAGCGGCGTAGAAATACACCTACCCGCATGGGCCACATTAAAGGTGGCCCGGTGCGGTGGATGGTCTCAGACAGAGGTGATGGTGTGTACTGGAATCCTGTACAGAAATGTACCTACCGGCGCGGGCCACATTCAACGTGGCCCGGTGCGGGGAGTAGACTCAGCGTTCCTCCGGGGTGGTTTCCAGGGTTAGCCCCGGAGAGTAGCTCACGCTCGCTGGATGCCAGGAGCAGTGGGTTGGTAGCGGCCAGCAGCAGGCTAGCGGCACCAGCGTAGATACCGGTGTCGACCGGGTCGTGATGGATCCTCAGGATGTTTAGGCATTAAAAAAAGATATCCAAAAAGTCAAATCCGTCAGGATCAGAGAGGGAGACAGCCGATTTTGGGCTGTCATGTAGGTCGGAGCTAGTCCGGCTGCTAGCTGTCAGACAGCCAAGGCAGGTAGCGTTTTAGCCACCGACGGCAGCACGGGTCTGCTAAAATGTCCAAAAAGTTTAAAAACCAAAAGTCTGATCATTAAAAATAGACCAAGTATGGTGATATGTCCAGATACAGCCGTCATAAATAGCGTTAAAATGGAAATAAGACCCAAACAAATAACTTAAAATAGCAGCTTTCTGCAGAGCTTCAGAGCTTCAGCGGTGAAGAGAAACACTCCAATTCCCAAAAAGTCATAGATTGTGAACACCGGTAGATGGTCAGTGATATCATTCATGAGTATTCCACTGACTGTGTTTTCCATCAAGTTATTCGTAAATATGTTATCTATAATTGTGGCAGAGTGCGGTGTAATCCTAGTTGGCTTACTTATCATAGGGTAGAAGCTCATACTGTACATAGCGTTTGTAAATTCGTCAATTTGTATATTATGTCTGGGGTTCAAAAGATCTATATTATAGTCCCCACAAATATAGCAGGCTTTATCTGTCTTTGCAAACATCTCTTCCATAAAGCTCTTAAAGGACAGAATGTTGTTTTCCGGAGCTCTATACACACAGCTTACTATGACATTTTTCTTTTTTTCCATAATTATTTCTATTGATATACATTCACACACATCTTCCACAGCAATAGACATATTTTCAATAACCTTGTAATTTAATCTATTGTCAACATAGATAGCCGTTCCCCCACAGTTCTTATTTACCCTATTTATAAAGTTAAAGTCATACCCTTCCAAATTGAAATCAACCCCCCTTGCTTCATCAAGCCAAGTCTCAGAAATTGCTATTATGTTAAAGGGATTTTTAAGACGACTCAGGAAGTCCTGGAAAGAGTCAAAATTTGCATACAGACTTCTGCTGTTAAGATGAATAACAGATAGTCCTTTTTCAGTCAGGGTCTATATCAGCAAAGTTTGTGTCATTCATAACAATATATGGTTGGATTCATGTACGTACACACACACACACATGCACGCGCACACACACACATACCCACCCACACGAGCGCACAAACACACACACACACACACACACACACACACACACACACACACACACACACACACACACACACACACACACACACAGAGGGTGCGTCTGTGTAGACAGTTACGATAATCCATGTGCTGTGAGCTGGTGTCTCGGGCAAGTTGACTTTTATCTTGAGATAGTGTTGTTGTCGACCTTGGCTCCTGCAGCTGGTGGAATGTTGTCTTTTGGGTAGAGCATGGGGGGATGTTGATTTCTGGGTCAGTTTGACTTTTAACTGTAGTGGAGTTTGTGCTATCAAGCTGTTTGTGCATCATGGAGACAGGGTAGTCAAAGCTGTGAGAGTCCTTGCACTGGAGATTTACAGTCTCATGTACAGTAGAGGCCAACCTAAAAACTGATAAAGTAACAGAAAGAGTACTCTCACATACAGCAGTGTTTGTGTCCATTTCAGCACCTTTCATTTGTAATTGTCCAGTTCCTTCAAATCACAAATCACTGTTATCTTGGCTGTATCTCCATTTGGTTTTACCATCACTTTGCCATTTCTGCTCCATGTACCTTGAATTTGTTTCTGTTTCTTGAGCACGCGCGCCTCTTTGGCAATTTCAGCATTTTTCTTGGTTAGATGCTCGTTAACGTAAACATCCGAACCTTTAAGCATCCTTCCTTGTCTCAAGAGTTGATCTTTGTGTTTTCTGTTTGCGAATCTCATCAGTATCACAGGGATTGCTTTACGATCCTTGCTCTGGAGTGTGTAGCAAGCTGCGATGTGATCCTGTTTCACCACAATCTCCTTTGATTTAAAGAAATCAATGACTTGCCTTTCAATGGTTGCTTGTTCCTCTGGCGGGGTATCCTCGCTGGGGCTACTGGCCGCAGCCGCCCTGGCATAGGAGAATGGTTTAACTCTCAGCCCCGAAATAATTACGTCATCCGCTCTCGAAAATTGCTCCAATTCATCCACTTTTTTTCCAGTTCTTCAATCTTTTGATCTCTTTCCTTGACCATCGCCTTCAACTCCAAGACCTCCTTCATCAGGTCAGCCTGATGTTTGGTCATCAAACTCGTCAATTTAGTCATCTCCTCAGCCTGAAGGCTGAGTGAGGTCTTTATTTCTTCGATATCCTTTTTCGTCATTTTGTCGTTTAGTTGTTCAGTTAGTTTGTTTGGCCCTGCAGTGTGCTACACCACAAGTGGCCTTGTAGGAGCTTTAGTCTATGCGACTGTCTTTATCGCCTGTCTGAACACCAGTCCAAGATTGAAGACTCACCTTTTCAGACTCCACCTAAACCCTTAGCACTACCAAAAAAAAAAAATCAATGACCATACATGAAGCTAGTTAGCATTTGTTTTTAGGTTTTTAGAACCTTTTTGTTCTTTACTGATTATATTGTGTTTTTTCTAGATAGCTATTCATTTGCATTTGTTATACTGCTGTTGATGTACTGACATATTATCTTGTTTATTATTGTGCTGTTTTATCTGCTTAATGTAAGTCGCTTTGGATTAAAAGCGTCTGCTAAATGCCTAAACTGTAAACTGTACATATAGGCCTGTGACAAATTGTCAAAAAGTGCTTTAGTTTTCGAGATACCCCTACCAGAGGTAGAACCAAACACACGATAGTTTTTCCTCATCTCTAAGGCCTCCCATACATGAAATGGATTCTTGTATAAAAATATTTGACTGCAAAAGTGGTGAAATTGATATATAATGTTATACACCCCAGACTAAAAATAAGGCCTGTCCGTCTGGGGGTTGAGGCATATACACTCCTGTAGATTCACAATGGAAGCTCTGATAGGTTTAGAACTTGCCATACGTGGAGCCAGGACATCCTTCTACATCCTAGAAAAGACCAAATGTCAGTATCTGAATTAAAATGGGAGATATAGGCATTTGAACACATACCTACAATAGGCGGAAATGTAAATCTATGTAGAACACTTTCTTTACTTTCTAGTGACTCTGACATGGATTGCCATATCAACACACATGCTTGTTGGAAAGGCGTGGCCCTACTGAATTCAACAGTACCAATTGTGTAAAGGTAGCTTGTATACTCATGGAGTTATATCACTAAATGTATATGGTGTCCCAAATGAGTAATGCAAAGTACAATATCACACTGATTAATTTTATTTTCAATTCACTTATCAAGGGTTGACATCTTTAACAAATTACCTTGAGTAGAAGTCCCTGAAATGTATGAAATGCCCCAAATTGAGAAAATGTTAAATTGTATGCAACTTCAACTATAGGGCAGAGAAACGTGTAGGCCTACAGTAGAAATACTAACAATTATTTAGCAAACCTGGCTGAGGGAAACCAAGCTCCATCCATTGGAAGCTGCATCTATTCTCTCTGTATCTTATTGCCTACACTACATGGGCTTCTTCATAAACAGGTCAATCATTGCAAATATTTTGGAAAGTGAAAAAAGAAGGTCCTAGCCAAATCAAAGAATGACCTAGATTACATTTCCATTTAGTGTAATAGAGCCTTTCCAATGGCCTACATTGACATTGTATTTTGTACGTTGTGCAGCACTTTTGTCGACCCTTGTGGTTTTTAAATGTGCTCTAGAAATAAAATTGACTTGACTTGACTTCACTTGGTTTGACATTAGCACTACCCTGACCCTGTTAAACCAGAATGGAACAGAGCCTTAAGTGGTATCAATTATGGTTACTTAGTGTACATAGAGCATGTATTTCTAAAAAGCAGACTGCCTAACTCTAACCCTAAACCTAACCTCAGTAACCGTGACGTGGGTGATTATCTAACCTGCCGACGCTTGCAGGTGATTATCTAACCTGCCGACGCTGTTCGACCCAACGGGAGTTTGACCTATGGGCCCCTGGCTTTCTGTTCATATCCTGAAATTGGCTGAAAAACATAATTTGGTTTCCTGTGTCCTTGCATTAAAGACCCATAGACTGCATTCTGGGCTCTGGGCTCTAAATGAACCGGTGTTGCCATGTCTGCTTATAATAAGTTTGTGTCTTAAAACATAAATAAATAACATATATATATATATATATATATATATATATATATATATAGTGTAGTTGCTTATTGGGCTTACTTTCTAATATTTTTTTAAACCAGTGGTTCCCAAATCTTTTCATATCAAGGACTCCAGATTAACTCGCCCCAATTTTGAACCAATACGGCTCGTTCTTTTTACGTTGTCCGATGACTGTAAGCTGATGAGGGGTTGCGCCGCCGTGTACAGTTAAAACATCTCCCATAATGCTGCTCTCAAAAATCCACCGCCCGTTAGCAATAATGGAGTCCCAAATCACTTCCTGGCTGTTTTCTGTGGATCTGATCTAGAAAATGCATTTCTATGCTCTGAATGTATGGCAAGCGGTGCGGCCCAATTCACAATAATTATTTGCATAAGGCTGCCCTCTGCCGCCAGCTAAGCTAAAGTACACATATGAGCGTCCATTGTAAAATGAATCGCAAAGGTAAGATGCTTTTTGCTGGCACCAGCCCCAATAAATAAATAATAAATCTGGCAGTCCCCCATCTGAAAATATGTGGTGCCAGGGACCTCCACACAGATTTGTGTTGTTAAATTGTTTCACAAATATTCAAATAATTGTAGTTTTTTTTCCTCAATATTTTTAAATAGCAAATATACAAGCTCACAATGTGTCGCAATATGACACATTGTGAGCTTGCTGATCTGCTTTTTTAAAATGTAAAACTGAGCCTAGTTGCTTCTGTTGGGCTTATTTCTTTGGCTACATCTGGCAACAGCCAATTCCCTGTCACTTTCTTACTTGGGAGGAAGTGAAAAGATGTTTTTGAAGCAGCACACAGAGAAAAACTCTCTGGCGCCCTCTGTAAAAGGCAATGGCAGCCTCCATAGAGAGGGCCAGGACAGAGATTGCGTTAGACCGGGAATTGCCGGATTTGACCGATTTTTAATGACAAAGACCGGAAAATATAAACCTCATCGGACATAAGGACCGATTGAAAATGACACGGCAGTTCATTAATATCACCGCAAATCCCTCTCTCTCTCTCTTTCTCAATGTCTCTCTCTCTCTCTCTCTCTCTCTCTCTCTCTCTCTCTCTCTCTCTCTCTCTCTCTCCCTCATCACTCTCACATGCATGTTAGTTTGGTTGCACAAAAACACACGGGTTAAGCTACACTTTTTCCTGTTAATAATAACCTATGTGAAATAAGCTGCATTGGGAGATACGCGGCAGACACTTTATTGTGAAGGTAAGACAGGAAATGATAGTTGTTGCTGGGTTGGCCCTAGTTGTCGGTTTGTTATGATGTCGCTAAAGTCTGTGAGCTGCATTGGTTTGGAATACCCCGCGCAGTTTAAGTTATACATGAATGGACAGTCAAAATAAGTTGTATTATCAGAACTGTTTAGCCTACATTAATTTGCGAACGGGGCGCTGGGGGGAGAGAGAAGACAGCAGTCCATTTCAGCGTCATCTTGCAACGTGCACCCACGGGAATTATGGAAGACACGCAGGACAACTAACAACCCATATAAAACAAACTTTATACACTCGATTGACGTTCTTTATGAGGAGAGTTATGGAAACTGTACGAGATCACCACCAAAGCCTTTACAACCTTCCCAAAGTTGCATAGAGATGCATGGACATCGTGACCACTCGACCATAGCAGTGAGTAGTCTATAATTGATTAATTTCTGGACAGATGAATCTATCAACCTATGAAACATTTGCGCAGACCTCACTTTCAGAATATTTCTCATTATTCTGTACATGTGTTAGCCTCGATGCAACAGAAACAACTTGTTATGAAACCATGCAGTATGCGTGCAAACACACAGCCTGAGCCTGCGCGAGAATAGTCCAATATAAATTAATTCCCTTATGCAAGATGAAGCTGTATGTTTTTTGTACAGCCTACTACTCCTTTACATTCAATTCGTTCAGTCCCAACTATACAACAGGACTTAAACTGTTGTTTTTGGCTATGTTTTTGCACCTGCTTGTCATCCATGCATTACAATTATGACTAATTATGTCCGGTATTTTTATCAGATGTCCGATAAATTTTAATCATGCCGGTCACGGTGACCGGCTGTTAAAAATCCTAGCGCGACCTCTGGGCCAGGAATAAGGTGAATAGTCAGTGTGTAGTTGATGAGTGGTTCAGTTAGCGCCATCTACTGGTACCCAGAATGTCTATATAAACCAGAAGCCCAGAGCAGTCTACTCTCTGCTATGAGGTAGGTTATGTCACGGTCCGGTGCTCCTCTGCAAAAGTAAAATATTGCTTCTCGCCCTTAGGGCGTCTTATTGGTGTAATATACTGTACACTGTTGTGTAACATCAGTTGACATGCTTCTTCAGTGTATTTGTGTTTTGTTGCTGTTACTCACATCAGTTTTACTATGTATTTTGTACTGAAGTCAATGTTATCTTTCACAAAACCAGAGGAGGAGCCAACTTCAATATGTTGTGCTTTGAACCAATCATTGTAGGTAATTGTTCTTTATGTATTAAGTCAAAGGTTTACAAGTTAAGATAATGTTAGCATCGGCCGCCATGACTCAAAGAGGCAGTAACGTAGTAGCCGGGTTACAATCCCGGGTGTTACACAAGTGCATGTTAAAAAACAAATAGAGAATCAGGTGTTTTACCTTCTCCCAGAGGACGGCAGCCATGTCACTGTAGTTCTGTAGGACAGCCCAGATGAAGAGATGAGTCCAGGGGGATTCACAGAGCTGGTTCCTGTATTCTCCATCCAGACCTTGCTTTCTGACATGCTGAGGAGAGAAGAAAAGAACTATGAAGAGGAAATGGGAGATGAGCATTAAATGACCAATGGAGAATTGTTTTCATTCTTATATTGCTAAAGAGTAAATATTTTACCCCATCATAAATCACAACTTAGGCCTATGTTTGTTTTACTCCAATGTTTACAAACATTAGTAAGTCAATCACCTAGAGAATAAAAAACATTTCTCTAGAGCTATCTGATTACATTTATATTACTGATCAGGCCTTCATTGACTTCTCACTCCCCCTCTACACTAAATATCTTCACAGAAAATAGTCAACCTACTACTTCTACAACACTGCTACTGCTATGTCCACTGAGTGTTCAACCCCAGAACAGGGACACTAGGGTTCATGTTTAAAAAGTGGATGAAACAACATAACAGTATTATATGTTCAGAAGAATACCTCCAGAGCCTTCTTGCCAGAGGTGAAGTCTTCTAGACCCAGAGCAGTGAAGTAGAACGGCTTCTCTTCACCCATGAACTTCTTCAAGACACCTGACACCTGGAGAGACAGAGAAGAGGCAGAAAGAGGACATAAGACAATCCTGTCAGAGGACAACTTTCCTCTCAAATCAGGCTTTGTCCGATGTCTTTCTTTCTTTCTTTCTTTCTTTCTTTCTTTCTTTCTTTCTTTCGTTTTTCAGAAATAAAGATTCAAACAGTATAGAATTATCACGATTATATTATTCACCAATATATAGCTTTATATTAGTAGATTGTGCTGTGCCAACATTATATAGTGCAACATATAATAATAACATATAATAATAATATAATACAACATTAAGTAGTGAGTGAACAGAACCACTGATCAAGGATTATAATATATTTGTCTGAACATAAACTCACCTCAAACAGGCTGATCTCTTTCAGAGAGTCAAGGTCTGAGTTTCCCAGTCTCTCCTTCAGTTGCTCCAGTAGCAGCTTGTAGAGCAGTGTGTCTTCATCCACTCTGCTGTAGAGTTCCTCCAGGAGGCCATAAGTCAGGTATTCCTCGAAGTTGAACTTCTTCTCAATGAACAGACGTACAAACGGTGTCTTGTCATTGGTCAGTGCGAACGCCATGCAGTCCTTCAGAGCTTCATCCTGTTGGACACAGTGGAAGTAAAACAAGGACAGTTTATCAAACTGTTTATAAAAAGTAAACCAGAAAACAAAAAAAGGAAACAATATTGAGATTTGAATTCATTATCCTAAAATAAATGCACACAATCTGTCACTGTGTGTGTGTGTGTGCGCGCGCGTGTGTGCATGCGTGTGTGCAGTGTGTGTCTTTGTCTGTCTTTGTCACACAGTTGTGATGTTGTTTCTCACCGTCCAGTCGATGTCATCATTGAAGAGCTGACTGCTGGCAAAGTCCACTCTGTTCCATCTCAGTGATAGAATCAGCTCCTTACTGTAAGGGAAAGCATTACCTGATGCACGCTGCTTACTGGCTGTAACGCACGCACGCACGCACGCACGCACGCACGCACGCACGCACGCACGCACGCACGCACGCACGCACGCACGCACGCACGCACGCACGCACGCACGCACACACACACACACACACACACACACACACACACACACACACACACACACACACACACACACACACACACACACACACACACACACACACACACACACACACACACACACACACACAGTTAAATCAATCATAATTATTGCAGGACCAAAAAGAAGACTATACCCTTCCCAGGGTAGAACAAAATTAGACATTGTTTTTTCATGTTTAACGGAGGACTTCAACACTTTTCAACCTGTCTTCATATAATAGGTCCTCACTAATGTTCATAATAAAATAGCACAATGTCTTTCTACTCAGTCTGGGTCTCATAGGAGAGCTGTCAAATCCTTCCACCGGTGACATCATCATTTGACAGATTTTTTTTAAACAATATTTTTGAAAAGAAATATTTAGATTGTTATTATCACGAGAACAATGGCTTCCACTTTAACATTGCAACCTTTCAGGAATAGAAAGCCTGCAGTTTCTATTAGCTTGCATTTCCCATTGATGATGTCACCGGTGGAAGGATTTGAACCACCCACAGCTCTCCTATGAGACCCAAACAGAGTAGAAAAGAATTGTGATATTTTATGATGGACATTAGTGAGGACCTATAATATGAAGATAGTTTGAAAAGTGGTGAAGTCCTCCTTTAAGAATTTCTCTGTACTTTTACTGCAAAAGAATGAAATTCATCCTTGAAGTGACTCATCACTGCACTTCTCATTTTCTACCTGGTTGTTTTTACATCATACTTTCATAGGCCTAGCCCTATATGGTCTACAGGTAGTGTCCCTACACCCTAAAACAACATTTTATGCCAATATTTGCTTCTATTGCGAATCAGCAGCCTTTTATATAAGGCCTGGCCTTGTTATATGCGGAAATAGAAAAAGGTGCCATTTTCTGAGCAAGATTCACATGTAATACTGTTTCTACTCTTACTATCAGGGGTATCATTAATTGTGTGTGTGTGTGTGTGTGTGTGTGTGTGTGTGTGTGTGTGTGTGTGTGTGTGTGTGTGTGTGTGTGTGTGTGTGTGTGTGTTTTCCCCGACCCCAGGGAGGGGTATTTCAAAAACTTGAGTGTTTGTTCCTGCACTAAATGTGTTGTAGCCCACAGTGTTTTTCACCTCCCAGAAATAAGGACTATTAAATATAATATGAATTATTGTTCTATATTGTACCTGGCATCAGGGCTTTGATGATGACTGTATCAAAGTCTTCTGGTCCGTCCTTCTCTTCATGGTAGAATGTTATCAACTTCCTGTTATGGTAGATGCTCTGAACCTGGGGGTCAAGGTCAAAGGTCAAATCATGAGCAAATTGTTCATTTCTGCAAAACAGAAGGTTTAGTTTAATCATCGCGCGCGCACACACACACACACACACACACACACACACACACACACACACACACACACACACACACTAAACTGTAATGCACGTTCTGCTCTGTTTGGCTCTACACAGTGGAAGCAAGAGAGAGGATGACATGCAATGATGCAACACATGTTGGATTCAAACTATTAAAGCTATTTTCCCACTGAAATGAGTCAGATAAACTCATGGATGGTCAGGTATACAGGCAGTATTTATATTTGTTTTAGAGGAGTTGCTAACTTAAAGGACCTACACCATGAATTTTCACTTTTTCTCCAGAGCTCGCCACGGTGGCCGGGTGGGTGCGGAGCTCCGCAGCCAGACGGAGGTGCACCGTCTCGGGCTGCGCAGGCAGGGCGAGCGCCCCGGAGCCTGCGGTCAAAAAGTTTGGGAACCACTGTTCTATACTAGGCTATGATATCCTAGGTTTGTTATCGCCAAAATAAACATTGTTCTACCGTGAGTGATACGTAGTATGCAGTGAAGAATATAGCCTACAATAGTCTAATGTAGATTAACTTTCTGTAATGTCTGGTCTAGCAACGGTCGCCCTGTGTCATTTGACAGTAGGCCTATATCATACAACATAGGCCTACAGTAGGCTATAATCAGAGCTGCAACGTTATCCTATTTTTGTATTGGCCCAATATTAACATTATTTGTTGTCAACGTGGGGTCCGGGGAGGAGTGGAGAGGAGGGGAGGGGGGAGGGGGGAGGGGGAGGGGTGGAAAAACCCCACTAGATGCGCCCCTGAGCAAACAGAGGCCGTTTTGGTATTGCAGCTGGAGAGCCTCATTATAGCACAGCTAGAAGAAACAAAAGGAATGGTCAGAGTGTTTGTTGAGGGTTAAAACCTGTCTAAGACTCAATTTTGAGCATATATTTATACAAAAAATAGAGTTTTAAAAGCATGGTGTAGGTTCTTTAATCTCAGACATCCAGGAGTTAGCTTAGCAAACCTAAGCTTTCAACACACATTCAAACAGCAAACAGAGACATACAAATATAATATAGCCTACAAATACATCCACAACCTTGTCTGATTATGGAAAAGTATAAGCCAAAACATTTTTCTGCAAAACAAACTACCATGCCATACCAGCCTTACCATGCCTTTAACCATGCCTTCACATTGCTGAATATTGACCATAGACCATACAAAATATGGACAGTGGGAACCATCACTTGACCCATTGGTTTCCATCAGAGCGAAAATGATGAGTGTCTGCCATCATTGTTTTAATGGTACCCAGTAGTGATGCGCGGGCCGACCCGGTGCCCGTGGCACCCGCCAACCCGCCCGCAATGCGGGTGGGTGGGTCAAGGTTTCAGACTCAATTGGCGGGCAGCGGGCGGGTGGGTTATCACCACTCTCATGTGCAAAAAATAAATAAGAATAATCACCTGTTCTTATTTGCCTTTTATTCTTAACTCATTCCCCGCCTCCCCCGATAGTCCCGAGAAAATCCCAATGTCGTTCCCCGCCAGGCCCGATAGTCCCGAGAATTTGCTTTTATATAATGTAATGTTTAATTACATTCTTCCACAGCCCGTCACAAAGTCTGAGCCTTTTATCTTAAAGGGAACCTAAAATATCACACATCAAAGTAAGTGTGTTTGAAAAAAATACTGTAATAATGTATAAATTGCAATACAAATGTATAAATCTCCCCATAACCCACAGTGAACTGGCAAAAGACGCATTTGAGCTCAAAAGGCTGGCTGCCGGAAAAAAAAAGAGAAGAAAAAAAAGTGTGAGAACAGCTGTGTGTGTGTGTGTGTGTGTGTGTGTGTGTGTGTGTGTGTGTGTGTGTGTGTGTGTGTGTGTGTGTGTGTGCTTCCCTCCAGGACCACTATATCTCTGTTTCAGTGGTCCCTGTTGGACCCCCTGATGGTGTTCAGTCCCATAAAAAAACAGTGCTATCAGTGAGATCTGCCTCTCTCTCTCTCTCTCTCTCTCAAGACACAAAACACACAATTATCGCCAATTCGCCATATAAATGCTTCTAAAACGTACCTGATAATGATGATGGTTGATTTGAATCCACACCCTGGGTTATAATCCATACATCCAGGCTATAATATTAGTTTTGTAATGGTATTTAGTCCACAAACAAGCCATGATCGCCTTTGCAAAGGTGGGGGTCCCTGGTCGCCTTTCTAACGGAACCAATAAGGGGTCCGCGGGTCCAACGCTTCGCCGACCTCCCAGAGCAGTGCGGAGTTACATAACATTGTAAAATCAATCAATAAGCCGATCATTTGTTACATAAAGTTCACATGATCCAGTTGCAGGGACAAGTGGTCCCTGTCGATGGGGTCTCACAAAGGGGGTCCCCTGGTCTCCAGCCAACACTTAGGGAACCAGGTGGGCGTGGGGGTCCCTGGCCCACGCTCCACCAAAACAAGCATCAACTACAGCCAACAAGCGATCGATCAACTACAGCCTCGCCTCGTTAGCAAACTGCGTCTGCCCTGCTCTAGCCAGGGCAGTGCAGAGGATTTTTTAGGGGCAGGGGGAGACATTTTCTAACATGTGCTAGAATGTGAAAATAGCAGATCTACAAGCTCTACAAGCTCTCAAAGTGTCGCAGAGCGACGTGTTGAGAGATTGCTGATCACCTTGTTGAACAAATGTCATAGCAATCCATTCTAGAGGTGTATTCTAGAAGTGTTATTGCGACCGTCAGGGAGCAGTTTACTATGAAAACCTCCACCGGCCGTCCGTCGGTCGGTCACACGTCACACGTCACACCTTTACCCTGCTCATATCTCCGCATCAGTATATAGGGCTTGTTTGTTTATTGTATGACATCACGCCACATCATCAGCTGTGGACTCTGTGATGTCATCGTATCGCATCAGTATATAGGGCTTGTTTGTTTATTGTATGACATCACGCCACATCATCAGCTGTGGACTCTGTGATGTCATCGTATCTCCATATATGGCCATCTCCGTATATGGAGATATAAGTCGTCCATGCCCAAGTATGGGCTGGTGAGGTCAGACTTTGTGTGATGCGTAGGTTATCTCAATATATGGAGATTCAACATTCCAGGCAATGCTCTCTTCCCTGGTGAGAATTGCCCCTTTATATAGGGCTTGTTTGTGTATTGTATGACATCACGCCACATCATCAGCTGTGGACTCTGTGATGTCATCGTATCTCCATATATGGCCATCTCCGTATATGGAGATATAAGTCGTCCATGCCCAAGTATGGGCTGGTGAGGTCAGACTTTGTGTGATGCGTAGGTTATCTCCATATATGGAGATTCAACATTCCAGGTGTAACTATGGCTACCCGTATGACGTGAGAGGTGGAGGTTGTGATATTTGTGGAGATATTTGTGGAGATAAGCGACCAACGGTCGCTTATCTCCCGATTAGGGAGTCTTACTGGTTGTAAAGACTCATGCCCCCTTTGATGTCAATGTGTGTGTGTGCACCTGTAGGCCTACAGAGCGCAACTAGCATTTACACACAGAAACAGAGAGACAGCGCCCCCAAGTGACTTGTAGCAGACTTGTAGAATACTGTAGCAGTAATAGTATATCAATGTGAACTTGCTGTTTTTGGTCAGACATAGCATATAAAAATATTTTTCTCTGCATTTTTCTAAACAGAAAATTCTAAAAATAATTCCTATTACATAATTACATTAGTACACTTATCTGATAAGTGCCTGACGCCATAAATACAAATATCAACTGAGTTATTCGCTCGAAAAGCCATCAATCACAAAAAGGTCAATATCTCCAGTTCTTTCAATTATAGCTGGATTTTGGTCAAAAATGGCTATTTTGAGATGGCTGCAACTATAGAAAAAAAAGCTTTTTATTTATTTATTTTATTTTTCGGTGAGACTAGAGTTTGTCCTGTTTCATTTGAGGTTCTGTATGACATTGTCGAAAAAATACAGAATTTAGGAAAAATGTCAATATAAAAAAAATATATCAATTTTTTTATTAAACAAAATGGCAGGAGAGCCATACAGTCAATGTTAAAATGGCGGCCAATGTGTTAATAAGAGTAGGCTTCTAAGAATAAGAATATAACGTTTTGAATATGAGCAGAGAGGAGCAAGGTTTCTCCTCTGTTCCTTGGTGCGAGGACCGTCCCAATTCCGCTCCTGTTGGGGCCGCGAACCACATTTTGCCAACATCTGCGCTCGCTGACACCATCAGACAATGTGAGCACAGAACAGATCATTGACATAAACCCTTAAACGCCATTCTTACCCCGACGATGCCCCCACAATTTAGAGAGAATGAACATCTTTGAATGACCTTAAGGCTAAACTCCAATTTGAACAACATGTTTGTTTATTTAGCCCATGACAATATTGTGCTACTGTAAACCTTTCTGTAAAGCGACTTTGGATACTTAGAAGAGCCGTATATAAAGATGAGCTATGGAGATGTTAGACCATCTTTTTTTTGGACTTGTTGCCTACCGATTGTTCTATCTAGATATAATGAAGAAAATTATAAATATAATATAGCCTACAGACAGTTGTCTTTAATAGACAGGCATAGACAGAGACACAATGCACGCTGTGGGCTTGTAGATCGGCTATTTTCTATCTTACTTCTTAAATAGGTCAGTGTTTTCTTAGATAATTTCTTAGATTTTTATTTTATTTATTCATGAAATTATAAGGGGAAAAAACATTTATTTATTTTAAATCTTTAAATGTTATTCTTTTTGGGGGAGAATGTTTTTTGAATATTTTTAAATGATACAAAACTAAATGTAGGAAACCAAACATTAAGGGACTCATAAAAATGTTTTCGTGACCCACAAATGGGTCCCAACCCAGTGCTTGGGAAACCACAGATGATTGTTGTATTCTCCGCTTTGAGAACTGTCTGTGACTCTGCCTCATTTTTCTCTCACCCTCTCTCTGCCTCATCTTAAAATAAATGTGAGAAATCTCTGTTCTGTCTAATAAGAGGCAGATGGAACGGCATGATAGCGTTGATTTAGCGTTAGCTCTGCTCTGGTCCATAGCGTTAGAGAGTGGAGTTCTCCACTAACGATATGGACCAGAGCTAATTTAGCGTTAGCATGTTGCTAAGCTATCGGATCACCGTTGAGGAAAATCAACAAACGTAGGCTATAATCGATTATGTCACGTCACCGCATCGATGCAGAATAGCGACCGCATGGCGATACAAGCGAATTAAAAAGTCCAATCCACAACTACACCACACTATCAATATCAACGACAACCTAGCCAAGTTTATTTACTGTCCTCCGTTTGAGCTCTCCGCTCCGTCTGTGACTGGCTGCTGAGCGCTCCGCTCAGCTGCACAGTCAAGCATGGGTGTTGACGTCACATGCAAGAGAAAGCAAGCGCTTGATTTGTTCAAAAATAAAACGACCATTATCCCCCATCCACTTTCACCACTACTGCACTGACAAACCGGACGGAGCCAAGACGAGAAAAAAGCGCTCCTCTTCTCACTGCTGCTCAAGCCTCGCAGCCTAGATGACATGACCCCCCCCCCCCCCCCCCCCCCCAAATATTTTTACATCGAATCTGAACGAATCACACAAACGATCACTTTGGATTCAAAACGGCAACTTTAGATTCAAAACAAGACTTTAAACTAGGGACAGGAACCATAAAATGGAACAAAGATAAGCTCTTGTCCTCGCACAACAACCTCAGAGACCTGATGCTCAACTACCAGTCAGCTGTCAAGAATGCCAGAAGTACTGTAAATATTTTAAGTTAATTGCCTCCCACTCCCATAACTCCAGGATAATGTTTCAGGCTATGCAATCCGTAATAAACCCACCACCCAGTCAGTCCCTAGAAGCTTCCCCAGAAAAGTTCCTGCAGCACTTTATGGGCAAGCTAGAGGGAATCAGACAGCAGTTGTCTACTGAACCAACATTTCCTGATCCTGAGGTGTGTCCTGTGCCACCCTCCCAACTCACCTCTTTCAGTCTAATCACAGCAGCAACACTCCTGGAAACTGTCACACTGATGAAATCCTCATCTTGCCCTCTTGATATCATTCCCACCACATTTCTGAAGGAGAACATACTGACTGTCGCCCCTGCCATTGTTTCAATTATTAAATGTTAACCTAGTAAACCTCTTTTTTTTTTTTTTATATTTTTAGACCCATCTCCAGTCCAAACTACAGTTCTTATCAAAAAAAATTGAAAAATAGTGTCCAAGCAACTGATTCATTTTATGAATTTTAATTGTGTCTTTGAAAAGTTTCAATCCGGTTTTAGGGCCTTGCACAGCACAGAAAAAGCACTTTTAAAAGTTACAAATGATCTTTTATTAAATGTGGACAGTGGGTTTTAGATCTTCGCTCTGCATTTGACATGGTTGATCACCTTATTTTAATTGAATGCTTGAAAAACATGGTCGGCCTGAATGAGGGAGCACTATAGTGGTTTGACAGAATTGTTTCCGTGTTAATTGGGGAGGCCTCATCTTCACAGGCTCCTTTTAAATGTAGAGTCCACCAAGGCTCAATTTTAGGCTCCCTACTGTTCAGTATTTACATGTTGCCTATTGGCAACATAGTTACGCGGACGACACGCAGCTGTATATCAGTTTACAGTCAGTTTACAGTTTAGGTATTTAGCAGATGCTTTTAATCTAAAGCGACTTATCCCCTAAGACCTGGTGTTGCAGGTAACATACCACACCCCAGTTACATTACTGACTTGCTGAAACCATATAAACCTGTACGCACCCTCAAAACCTTGGATAAGGCCCTCCTGGATAACACCTCCTGTGTCACGTGGGGGGACCGGGCTTTTGTGGCCCGGGCACCTCTGCTCTGGAGCGCCCTGCCCTTGGATCTTAGGCTAGTAGGGTCAGTGCCCTCTTTATCCCTAAGGGTATTGTGGTGACTGAACCCAAACCAGACACAAGAGAGCGTAAACAGGTTTGCCAACTCGGGCATTTATTGAACAGTTCTTAACTCACAACAGCAATATGATGCAACGTAGCATGAATATGCAACAGAAATGTGAATAACTCAAATAGTCATTAATAGGTCAACATAGGTTCTTCCCCGGACGGGGGCTGCCGTCTCTCCTCTTCGGGGGGCCAGGGGTAGGTAAGAGTCAATTAGGGGGGTTTCTTTCCACAGGTAATAGGTGAGTATGGTTCTAGCAAAGTCTTTCTTTCCCACAGTTAACAGGTGAGTATGGCTCTAGCATAGTCTTTCTTTCCCACAGGTGATAGGTGAGTATTCCTCACTACAGGTGACAGGTAAAGTATCTCTTTCCCACAGGTAATAGGTGAGTATTCTTCTCCATAGGTGACAGGTAAAGTATCTCTTTCCCACAGGTAATAGGTGAGTATTTCTCTCTACAGGTGACAGGTAAAGTAGGGCGCCCGCTCTCAATTAAATCCGACTAATTCTCTATCTTCTACATAAAATGAACACGGGGATTAAGGGACCTAGGGCCAGAGAATTGTCGGATACAAGGTAAGTTTTAAAGGGAAGTGAGATCTACTCAACAAAAGGGGACGGGTGGTGGCTCCCTGGGGGTCCGGTTGGTAAGGCTGCTTTGTCCTTTTCCAAGTTCTTCTCCACAGGTCGCCCGAGTACTCACTCTCCAGTGAAAGGTACACACTCCTCAGTGAAAGGTACACACTCCTCAGTGTCGGTCCGCTCCCGGTCCAGCCGCCTGTTTGCCCATGTTCGCCTGTCGGAGTCCCAGCACAGACTGGCGGAGAGAGCGAGGCTTCTATTTATGCACCCTGTGTTTGGAATAGCCCACAGGTGCATATGCTTGTGCCTGATGAAGCATGTGTGTGGGCAGGTAACGCCCTTCAATGACTTGGCCCACAGCATGCGTTGCTCTGCTGGGCCTCGCTCTCCCATCCAGGGTGCGCTTCTCCGACGTGCGGGGCCTACCTGGCGGGCGGTGTCTGAACGAACCACCACACATCCCCCCCGTTAAGTTTGCTGCTGGTCCGCAAACTTGCTGCTCTTCCTCATAGAGCCGGGACAATGCATCGGCATGGGGGATATCCTTCCCCGGCCTATGCTCCACTTCGAAGTTGTAGTCCTGCAACTCCAGAAACCAACGTGTTATTCTCTTATTTGTATCTTTACTTCTAGCCATCCACTTTAATGGTGCGTGGTCCGTTATCAGTGTAAAACGTCTCCCCCACAGATAATAGCGTAGATGGTGTATGGACCATTTTATGGCAAGAGCTTCTTTCTCTATCGTTGCATAATTAAGTTCATGCTTTAAGAGCTTTCGGCTAATAAAAGTGACAGGATGCTCTTCGTTGTCAATGATTTGCGAGAGCACGGCCCGAGGCCCGTGTTCGAGGCGTCGGTGTGGAGTAGAAAATTCTTACCGAAGTCGGGGGCTTTTAGGACCGGCTCATCACAGAGCTTCAGTTTGAGGCCTCGGAAGACGGCCTCCGTCTCCTCTGTCCAGTGCAGCACATTGGGCCGACTTTGTCGGGTCATCTCGTACAAAGGAGCTGCAACAGTAGCATAATTGTTTATGAACTTATTATAATAAGACATTATTCCCAAGAATGACTTTAACTGCTTCTTGTTGACAGGTTTGGGCCACTCCCGTATTCGTTCCACTTTACGTAGCTGGGGTTTTACACACCCCCGCCCAATAGTGAAACCCAAATATTCGGTCTCATACAGACCTATGCGGCATTTCTTGGCGTTGGCGGTCAGACCCACTCTGCGAAGGGCTTCCAGGACCGCCTCGATGTGATGGAGGTGATTCTCCCAGGTGCTGCTGTGGATCACAATGTCATCTAAATATGCTGCTGCATAAAGATGGTGAGGCCTTAACACTCGGTCCATGAGTCTCTGAAATGTCGCGGGAGCGCCATGCACGCCAAAGGGTAAGACTGTATATTGGAACAGCCCTTCAGGGGTAGAAAAGGCCGTTTTCTCTTTCGTTTCGTTTGTTAGGGGCACTTGCCAATAGCCTTTTGTCAAATCTAGCGTACTTACGAATCGAGCGGGGCCTAGCCGCTCAATTAATTCGTCTACCCTGGGCATGGGGTACGCATCAAAATTTGATATCTCATTTAACTTTCGGAAATCATTACAGAATCGGATCGTGCCGTCCGGTTTAGGGACCAGCACGATGGGGCTTGACCAGGCATTGTGTGATTCCTCTATTACTCCCAGCTGTAGCATGCTTTTTACCTCCTCTTTCACGGCTCCTCGCCTGGCCTCCGGGATGCGGTAAGGCCGCTGCCGCACTATTTTCCCCGGAAGGGTTTGGATGTCGTGCTTTATAGCGTGGGTTCGGCCCGGCAGCTCTGAGAATCGGTCTGCATTTCTGTTCAGGAGCTCGCGTATATCTTGCACCTGAGCCGGGGACAGTTCCTCTCCGATAGGGACTGGCGGTGGGTTCTGGGAGGAGAGAGTGGTTAGTAAAGCCGGGAGAGCGACAGGAGGAGCGGCGTGCCACTTTTTCAATAGATTGATATGGTATATTTGCATGGTTTTCCGCCGCCCTACTTGGCGCACCCGGTAGTTCACAGGGCCAAGCTTCTCCACAATTTCATAAGGGCCCTGCCATTTTGCGAGGAATTTGCATTCACTGGTGGGAATGAGCACTAGTACCTTTTCGCCCACCTCAAAGCTCCGCAGCGTGGCGCCTCTGTTGTACACTTTGCACTGGGCGCGTTGAGCTTGCTCCATGTGTTCACGGACGAGCGGCCAGACCTTCTTGGCTCTCTCCTGCAACTGTTCAATATGGTCAATGACAGAGCGGTGAGGAGATGGCTGGCTTTCCCATGTTTCCTTCGCTATGTCCAGTAACCCCCGTGGCTGCCGTCCGTATAGTAACTCAAAGGGGGAAAACCCCGTGGACGCTTGTGGCACCTCCCGTATGGCGAACAAGACGAAGGGAATCAAGCGATCCCAATCTTTGCCATCTATATCGATCAATTTCTTTAACATTTGCTTTAAACTTTTATTAAAACGTTCAACTAATCCGTCCGATTGCGGGTGAAAGATAGAGGTCTTTATCTTATCTATTCTTAACCATTTATAGAGTTCGGTGATGACGCGAGACATGAAGCAGGTGCCTTGATCCGATAAAATGGCATCGGCTATTCCAACTCGGCTAAATAGCATAAAGAGCTTGTGCGCCACTGCTCTGGCTGTAGCGGCTCTCAATGGTATTGCCTCGGGGTACCGAGTTGCATAGTCCACAATGACTAATATATATTTGTGCCCCCGGGCTGACTTGGGGAGGGGGCCAACTATGTCCATGCCAATGCGGCTGAACGGAGTGGAAATTATCGGCATGGGGATGAGTGGATTACGCTGGAAGGGACGGGGTGCGGTGAGCTGGCAAACACCGCATCCTTTACAGAAGTCTTCTACTGCCCGCTTTATTCCCGGCCAATAAAACCGTGCATTAATTCGATCGCTAGTTTTTTTTATGCCTAGGTGCGCCCCCAGTTGGTGAGTATGGGCCAGGTACAACACTCTAGTCACATAGTCTTTTGGCACGAGCAGTTGTTCTACAATGACCCCAGTGTTATTCTGCCACCCTCGATATAATAAATCTCTCCGTACAAAGAAATATGGGGAAATTAGTTCACTCACCCCGTCACATAGTTTTCCGTCAACTGCACTGATGTTTTTCCGAGCATTCTCTAAGTTCGGGTCACTCCACTGCTGTGTGGCAAAGTCTCCTCTGAGCACGGAGCTCTCATCCTCCTCTTCGGGGAAGTCGGGCCATCTCACCGGCTCGGGGTCCTCGGATGAGGGGCCCCGGGGTGGCTCGTCCGCTTCGGGTTCGTCTCTTGGCGACTCCTCGTCTGGCGAGGCTTCAGTCTGTGGTCCCTCCGTCTCGGCGCGGAAGACCGGGCACGCGGGTAAGGGGTTTCTCCCCCGGGGACCCGGCCGGATCCTTCTTCTCCGTCGCGGGTGAGGCGGGCCACCGCCGCCCGGGTTCCAATGTCTTTCAAACAGCACACAGTCCGTGCCGATGAGCAAGGGGACCGGTAGGTTGGGGACGATGCCAGCCTCCACATCAACATCTCCTCTGGTTGTCTGTACGCGGATCAGCGTCACCGGATAGGACCGTACATCCCCGTGTACACAGCTGACCGGCATCCGGCTGGAGGTGGAACGCCCGGCATAGCTAGCGTGGACCAGCGTGACAACGCTCCCCGAGTCTAGTAGAGCCCGGGTGTCCACCCCTTCGATTTTCACCGGCAGGTTATAGTGGCGCGGCTGTTGGCTCCCTGAGTGCAGACAGGGGCGCCGGCCGTCAGAAGCCGCGGCGGCGGAGGGCATGGATACATCCCGGTCCCGATCCGGACAGAACCATGCGATATGATCACCTTTTCCGCAGACGTAGCACCGGCGTGTCATCTGCGGCTGGCTTCGGGCAGTCCGCTCTGTGGCGGCTCGTTTCGTAGCAGGGGGAGACGGGGGAGTAGCCGAGGGCCGCGAGCGGTCCCGGTTGTAACGTACCTCCCCTGTCCCTCTGGGAATCTCCGACCTTGTACTTTTCATCATCTCTGTACTCACTTGGTGATTCTCTAGGAGCGCAATAAGAGCCTCCACAGAGCTTGGGCTTACTTGTGAGGCGTAGCGGCGGGCATCAGGCGGCAGGGAGCGTATACATTTGTCTATGACAATCCTCTCAATCAGTGGCGGGTCACCGGCCGTAGTCAGCCAGCCGTGTGTTAGGCGGAGGAGAGCGGCTATTTGGGGCCGAGGCGGCAGCGCCGCTTGCATGTTCCAACCATGGAAGCGCTGGGCTCGGGCCGGCATACTATAACCTTGACTAGCTAAAATAGCTGCTTTCAGGCGCCTGTACTCACGGGCCTCCGCCAGGGGGAGATCACGGCACACTCGTTGAGCTTCTCCAGAAAGAAATGGGGCAATGATCCCGCCCCAGTCGGGGACAGGCCACCGCTCTCGGGCAGCGGTGCGCTCGAACACCTCCAGGTACGCTTCAATATCATCTTCGGGGGATAGCTTTGTCAAAACTTCCCCGGGCGGTCGTGTGGGATTAACGTCTTGGTCAATTTGGATTTTCTCTATCAGTTTAGTCACCGCCTGTTGTAATTCGGCTTGGCTCTGTAACAGAGCATTTAAAGCCGGTGTGGTTGTCATATTGCGTCTAGGTGAGGTTCAGTACCCGTATTCTGCACACCATGTGTGGTGACTGAACCCAAACCAGACACAAGAGAGCGTAAACAGGTTTGCCAACTCGGGCATTTATTGAACAGTTCTTAACTCACAACAGCAATATGATGCAACGTAGCATGAATATGCAACAGAAATGTGAATAACTCAAATAGTCATTAATAGGTCAACATAGGTTCTTCCCCGGACGGGGGCTGCCGTCTCTCCTCTTCGGGGGGCCAGGGGTAGGTAAGAGTCAATTAGGGGGGTTTCTTTCCACAGGTAATAGGTGAGTATGGTTCTAGCAAAGTCTTTCTTTCCCACAGGTAACAGGTGAGTATGGCTCTAGCATAGTCTTTCTTTCCCACAGGTGATAGGTGAGTATTCCTCACTACAGGTGACAGGTAAAGTATCTCTTTCCCACAGGTAATAGGTGAGTATTCTTCTCCATAGGTGACAGGTAAAGTATCTCTTTCCCACAGGTAATAGGTGAGTATTTCTCTCTACAGGTGACAGGTAAAGTAGGGCGCCCGCTCTCAATTAAATCCGACTAATTCTCTATCTTCTACATAAAATGAACACGGGGATTAAGGGACCTAGGGCCAGAGAATTGTCAGATACAACGTAAGTTTTAAAGGGAAGTGAGATCTACTCAACAAAAGGGGACGGGTGGTGGCTCCCTGGGGGTCCGGTTGGTAAGGCTGCTTTGTCCTTTTCCAAGTCCTTCTCCACAGGTCGCCCGAGTACTCACTCTCCAGTGAAAGGTACACACTCCTCAGTGAAAGGTACACACTCCTCAGTGTCGGTCCGCTCCCGGTCCAGCCGCCTGTTTGCCCATGTTCGCCTGTCGGAGTCCCAGCACAGACTGGCGGAGAGAGCGAGGCTTCTATTTATGCACCCTGTGTTTGGAATAGCCCACAGGTGCATATGCTTGTGCCTGATGAAGCATGTGTGCGGGCAGGTAACGCCCTTCAATGACTTGGCCCACAGCATGCGTTGCTCTGCTGGGCCTCGCTCTCCCATCCAGGGTGCGCTTCTCCGACGTGCGGGGCCTACCTGGCGGGCGGTGTCTGAACGAACCACCACAGTATGGTGTTTCAAATGTTTTGAATGTTTGTTTTGATTTCTCTTTTTTTTTTAATGTTATTCTGATTTGTTTTAGTTTACTAATGTTTGCTCTTGTTTTTAATACAGTATGTCTGTAAAGCACTTTGGAACTGTGTTTGGAAAAGCGCTATATAATATCATTCATTCATTCATTCATGAAGTATTTATGACAATGTTTATTAAGGTAATAAAATCAAATGTAAAAGTTTGGGGGGAAATGAATGGAATCCTATGGAGAACATGTTGCTTTTGGTACCAGAACAGCGCAACTAGCGGCCAATTATAGGAACGTTTAATTCTACTTTTAGTTGGTTTCATGTTAAATCCAGTGTGGGTACCATTTGGGCTCGCCTGCAATACGGGCGCGGGGGTCCTGCACTTGCGACTGACGGTCGGCCGCCCCGGGGGTTCCTCGCCGCTGACCCCGGGGCGGCCGCAGCAGGGGTCAGCGAGAGGCACCGCCGGCCCACCACCGGGCCCCGTGGCACCTCTCGCGGACCCCCGCTGCAGTCCCCCAGCCCTGGCCGAACCACGGCCACCCTGCGGCCAAAAGCCAATCACAACATGCCACGTCATTGTTCAGACGGAGTGCCAATCATATCGTGTGACATCAGTCGCAAGCGCAGGACCCCCACGGCCGTATTGCAGGCAAGACCAAATCGTACCCACACCGGATAACTGGACCCCTGTAATTGATCTGAAAACAAGACTCTATTCTTCTTGTTCTTTTTGGGGGTTTGTGGCAGTTGGCATCCATGTGCATTGCATTACCGCCCCCTACTGAATCTTTACTGTGCTGCGACTATGTCACAGCTCTCACTAACGTTACAGTGTTCACCCAAAGTGTTCCCATTCCCTACAACTCATGTCCCACTGAGTTGCTGGGAATCCCTCTCTCAGTTTAATGTCCTCTCCTTTAACATCCACCACGTCCAGGAATATCCTGACTGCATCCAGCACCATCTAAAGGAGTAGTTCACTCAAAATGGAGATTTATTTATTTTTTGTCCCATTCCTGAGCCAATATAACGATGCTAATGTCTCTGGTAGGAGACTACCATATAGTATATATTAAATAGAGACCGAACAGCCCCGCCCCCAGCAATTCATTTCAATGCAAGTGCTCAGTGGCGTTTTGAAGCATGCAGAAGTAGCTGAAGCCAGGTGCATTCTGGGGGAAATTGGCTCATACCTATAGCCGCGTCCCAAGTCCTTATTCTGATGGTCCTATTTCCTAATTCCTACCTCCTACAGGAAGTTGAATTTGGTCGGCCATTTTGTTCCTTGTTTCAAGTCTCTTATTCCTGCTTGAAGGAAATAGGAATTAGGAACAGGAGGCATCAGGACGAAGGAGACCTTGATGATTCCTACCAGGAAGTGTTTGCCAGCTGAGCAGCATGACGAGTGATTACTCCGCCCCTCCAGCTGGCATTTGCACTTGTATAAGATCCACATATCCAAACAGTTTACTATGAGGGGAAATTATTTGGCAGGATGGCAGACAAGCAATTTAAGTGTAAGTAGCCTACTTGTTGTGATGTTTGGTATAAGCTGTTTGTTATATATTTCAGATCTTACAGTATATGTAATTAGGTTTCCATCTGATATTAAAAGTTCAACTGAATTTATAATGAATAGCCTATATAGTAATTCCCTATCAGAATTGTGTTGGCTCATAAAGTAGGCCTACCCTTTACTGACAGTTACAGTATGTCTCATTCAACAGGGACAATTGAGGAAAGTAGGCCAATATGCACAAAATAAAATACAAAATGCATATTCATACGAACCAGTTACTTTAATTCACGTATATCACATGTTTCACAAAAACAATAAGCTTATAAAACACGATTGCTTCATTAAAGACCACTATCAATATTTGCCTGATAAGTGCGATGTCAATGTTGTTATTATGTGACAGATGCTGGCACAGCCTCATCTTTTCCACACGGCGGCAGCAGATCCAGCTGTTTTCACTGCGTTTTGCATAGGGAGTGTCAGCTGTGTTGTTGTCATCAGAAATGGGCGTCGCATAACAGACGTGCGTCTCACTTCTCTAAAACCAAACGTTCCTTCTTTCCTCTCTCCTCATTCTCGTTTCCTACATTCTTCCTCGGTGGGCGGGACTTACAACCAAGGAAATAGGAAACAAGTGAAGGAAATAGGAAAAATTTAAGGACTTGAGACGCGGCTTATGTGCCAAAATGTTTGACGTCGAGACGTAATGACGTCACGAACGACGTGGACGTCCATTGAACCCTATTGTAGACCCCAGCGGCGCGCTCTTATGCTCGTGCTTGTATGTTTCACCCCGCCTGAAGTTCCAGCTTTGGCCAGTAGGGCGGCCGCTTCAATATTTACAAGCCGTTCTGGGGGCTTGGAGACTACACAAGTCTTCTACTGGAGACTCCTCCTCCTTTATTGTCTTAGGAATGTGATGAAAACAAAACAATTCCATGAATTCAAGGCTTCATGAGTTGTGTAATCCATAGAAAATAAGTATAGTTCACTTTCTATACATGAACCAGTTCTAATTCAAGTTCACAACATTCTAAAATGAACTAGTTAATTTCATGATTCATAATTCCACATTTTGAACAAAAGTTCATGGTTCCCCAAAATGAACTACCGGTAACTTAGGGAGGGGTCGATTTTTATTGAGGGGTGTTACTGGAGAAATTGTATAAGCCCTGATATAAAATGCCATGACCCTCCCTCTCAATTGGGGGAAAAATCAATGACCCTCCACTGGCATTAAAAAAAAAAAGATTGACCCTCCCCTAACAACATGACATTTACCACAGTAAAATTATGCCTAAAACCTTAACTTATAGTTAGGGCTGTCGAGACGATTAATCACACACCTGATTCCAGTTCTCTGCGCAATGTAGTTCATTTCAATTAAGCTCTCACTCCAGTCAGCTGGTCTGAATGATAAAATGACATAATAAGCTATAGAATGGGTCATCAGCCAAGCAGTTGTGATGAAAACGTAGTCCTGTGCTTTCTTATTATCCTCACCTCAAATTAAACTCTGGATTATTTACTTTCTTCAAATTGACTGGATCCAACACACAAGGTAACATCCATGTCTTTATCCATCACAATGTTTTCACATCGGACAAAGTAGCCTAATCACTCAAACCTATGTGTGACCAAGTTTAACATCTTTATGAAGAAGTTAGAGTGCACTGTGAGATGAGACCTTTTTGTTTTTGGACAGATGCAACATCTCTAGCGAGCTCTCTCCCTCTCTTTTTGCTTTTTGAGAGAGAGCGACTGCAGCGACACACGGGTGCATCTCTCCACTCCGACATGTCTCCTTTCCGACATGTCTCCATTCCGACACTAACCCTATCTCTACCCCTACCCTAAACCTTAGGCCCATGGGGAGTGTCGCCACTCCGACAATAAGAAGTCCATTTCGGAGTGGCGACATGTCGGAATGGAGAGAGCCTCCCCGACACACACACACACGCACGCACACACACACACACACACACACACACACACACACACACACACACACACACACACACACACACACACACACACACACACACACACACACACACACTGTTTGCATATTCAATGAGTCCCGCGGGCTGAAGTTAAATCATAGAGTTTTTTTTTTTCATATTTCTGGACATTATCTACGGGGATGGGCGATATAAAGTCGGAAAAAATGTTATGTCTTCTATCTGCAACACAGAAGCATAACCTGCAAGGCAGCGAACGGATTACAGAGGCACACGTGTGGGTATGGTAGCTGACATACCTTGATTACAGGGGAAATAATAAAATTAACTTCTTAAAATAAATTCATCATGCTTGTTGCTAAGTATTGCCAACATGACTGGTGTATTGCATGCGTGCCTTCACACGTGCAAGACAACAGCCATGTTGCCATACCTTAGCATTTGCAGAACTGACGCTGCTGGCGGGATAGCGGCGCCGGAGGAGGAGGATCTTTTTTTTATTTATTTTTTGACATTATGAGCGAGTGTATAGGCCTATTCGTGGACTCTTTTTATTCTGTCTGTCTGTCAGCATATTCATTACATTACTCGTGTGAGTAGCCTAATGGCAAAGCATCTGGATAAACCACAATAATTACCTTTAGTGCGCTGCATCTGTGATGTGATGTAGTCCACATTTTGAAGAATTAATCCAGTTTTTAGGTGAAAACAAGGGGATGCATTTGTTGTCTGCGAATGGAATACCATAAGCCATAATGGTCCTGGACTTTATTTTACACAATAAAGTGTACGGTTTCAGCTGTAGTAGCCAGCTGCGACCCATGCACTAATTAATAATCAAATTGATCTGACCTAGTCTTTTACGTCTTTTAATTGCTGGCAGTATTGATTGTTTTGGAGAAGGATTCACTGCAGTCAGATAGACCTATTAGCCTGTTATATTATTTAATACATTGTTACTGTCCAAGACACGGCTGAGAGTGTTGCATCTCCAACATCATTGATTTAATAAAATCCATTGGCTCATCCAAGCCCTCAACTAACTGTCCAAAAAGGAAAATGGACCTGTAGGGTTCAATTGGTTCCATTACACTGTCAAGTTGCACTAGGTCAATTAGAGCCCTCAATAGAACCTACACGGGTGCCTCACATACATGTGATTTGATTAGATGGTAGAATTAGATGGTAGATGGTAGGAAAACATGAACGCTATAACGTTAAATGCTCATACGATCTGATTAATAATCATGAAATATCGTCGTGCACAAACTTTTGAGAGCATCTCTCCGCTCTGTGCTCATTCAAGCACTGATTGAGAGACTGAAGTTCCGCACTTCTGTGAAGCACGTCAGTGATAGCTCGGCTGTACCATTGAGGAGAAAGCAGAGGGGGATATCATTGTTGTATTTTACTACAGCGTTCCTTAATTAAATAATAGTATTATTGAAAGGAACGCTGTAGTAAAATATATATAGCCCTCCCTGACACTCAAATTAAAATAGCATCACCCTCCCCGAGATTAAAATCAAAATAGCATGACCCTCCCCTAAAATCCTCCTTGGGAGGGGGGGTCATAATTAACAACCCCTCCCTTAGTTATTTTTATTTTTGTATTTTATTTTTAAACATGCCCACAATGTTTAGGTGCACCATTATTGTGAAGGCAGAGGTTTCTAACCGTCACGCACATCCTATATGTTTCTGCATGGTTAAAATAGCTGATCTACAAGCTCACAACATCTCGTGAATGTGACGCGTTGTGAGCTTGCAGATCAGCTATTTTCGGCTTGCAACACACGTCATACTGTACAACGAAGTATAGTCAGGCTTTACTTGGGAGACGTAACAAGGAGGAGATTCACACACTTCAATGTGAAGGCAAAGAAAGACGAGACTCTGGCGACTGCGGACGCCTGCACGAACAAGCTGACCATTCACGGACACCAGACTGAACGTGTTCGACAATTACGTTCATCAAGCAGAAGAAAAGAATACTTGTGATTTTGTCAAATAATTGTGACGATTATGTAATAATTGTGACCAGCCTACCAGCAGGATATATAGACAGATTTCTTGCTTACCAACATTAATCAAATGAATTAAAATAATCATTCAGTTCCCAACAGATCACCAAACCTGTTGTTTTGGGGAGCACTGCTTTCATTTCATTCAACCTCCTCTCTGTGTTGGCTGGTGAAGAGACGCTCCACATATATACTTCACCCCCGCAAGGCATTGCGCACAAAAACAGCTGATATACAAGCTCACGTTGCAGATGCGACTATTGTGAGCTTGGAAGTCTGTTGTTTTCAGCCGTTCTCTGGAGCATAATGACGAGTGGTTTGGAGGACAACGGCTTTGAACAGGGAGGGGGGGGGGGGGGGGGGGGGGGCAGAGGCGGCAGCTCCTGGGGAAAGGGGAGCGCCCCCCAGCACCCCAACTTCCCACGCTAATGTTGTTGTCACCAGCGTGTTCAGAAGCCGGGGGAGAAAGCAGAGAGCTTCATAAGGGCTTTATATGACCTGTCTGAACAGTTAACACTGAGACTTTGGCACGATCCGAGGAGAGAATATCCAGGACCGGATTGTCGTTGGGATGCTGGACAAAGAAGTCTCATGTAAGCTGCAATTGATGCAAGATTTGACATTATCTCAGACAGTACAGACGGTCAGACAGGCTGAAGAGATTGCTACTCACGTCAACATGCAGGGAGAGGCAGTGCATGAAGTCACTAAGCAGAGCTACAAGCAGGGTGGGGGCGGTATGGACATTTTGTTATCGCGGTTATCGTCTTCCCATTACCGACGGTATTGCGGTAATTACTGCACCCCCGTATCTATTAATTAAAGTGCGACGATAAGCCAAAATATTGCCATCATCTTCCCAAAATTCGCCGCTCCACAGTCCGACTGCCCGAGTTATAGCCTACTTCCCCATACAGCACAGCGGGTCTGGCTTTGAAAGGAGCAGATCTAAAAGCTCACAACATGTCGCATCCGCGACGCATTCTGAGCTTGTAGATCTGTGCACTGTCGGGTAACGTAGGCTACTGGGGCTTTTCAGACACAGTACGCGGTGTGTGAACAACAACCAGATGAGAGACGGGTAGATCGTGTACAGTGATTCTGTAAACTCACGTCTCAAATCGCATTGATTGAGTGACAGGTTTTAGTTACAAGACTTGACACAAAAGGTTGTAAAATCGCCGACGGGGCACAACGCGCTCCTGCAATTGGAGTCAGCGACGTGGTGGAAAAAGTAAAAGCTAGTTTCATTTTCGGTTTTAGTCCTCGCGGCTCGCGCTCCGCCCGTATGAATAAAAAAGAAACTGCCACAATGTATGTGGATTGAATGAAGATGGCGGCGGCGGCAGGTAGCCGTGCAGCTGCAGTCTCTCCTCGAATTAAACCTGATATTTACCGAACAACCGACGGTAAAATCATAGTGGAGGATGAACTAAATTTCCTCTCCATAAAGATGAGAACTCTGGGCCATGACGATATTGTTATGTTGGCCACAAACAATTTCAGCTCGGAGTGGATTGATATGTCTAAGAAGCTTTTGTTTGAGTTGTGCCCTTCCACCACGCACCGCTGCGTCTCACACAAGGGACCGCAGAAGGACTCGAACAATATCAAAGCATGCCTGAAGTTATTGAACGAATGTGGGGAGAACATTCCACGCTTTGTTTCACATTATTTGGACGAGCTACCGCCTATCGGCTATGACCATATTGATGTCTCTTCACTGCTGGGGCGGCTGCAACAGCTAAGCACGGACATGAGAGGGGTGAAAAGTGCTATCGAGGCTCAAACGAGCACCTGTGAGAAGCTGCGGGATGTGATTGTGTCACTTGCCGGACGTGTGTCTGCAGTAGAAACCCTGCACAACGTCAGCCTAAAACGGGACCCAGTACCAAGTGCTGGTGTGTCTGAACAAAATGACAAAACAACTGGCAACATCGACCTACGAGAGCAAGCGGACACCGACGCCTCACGACCTACACCTCCTCAATGGACCGAGGTGGTGAGAAAACGGCTGCCGCGACAGCGACCAGCGAGGACTCCTGAACGTGGAGGAGCCACCCGGCCCGAGCCTCGGGACGGCGGGGCGCCTGCTAAACGGGAGAGGAAGAAGGTGGGCATCGTCGACACGGGTGTGTGCTCCACCATCGCGGTGGTTAAAACCAAGCTGGTGAATATTTTCGCCACGAAGTTTGACCCTGAGTTGGAAGCCGACACTCTTAAGGATTACTTGGTGGAGAAACAGGTCCGGGTAGTCACCTGTCGGAAGATAGAGGCAGCCCAGACCAGACACAGCTCCTTTCAGGTAACCGCGGAGTGTATGAACGTGGCGGAAATGTATGATCCTGGACTATGGCCAGCTGGGACGTTTGTACACCGCTACTTTGAGCCAAGAAAGCCCAGAGTCTCTCCAGCCGAGGAGGGTCGGGTGACGGGGGGCACTACCCCAGCGCGTGTATCCTGATAACGGACCGCTATGATACGGATTGTGTCTTATAATGCGCGGGGCCTGCGCGTTGGGCACAGTGCGGCGGACAAATCTAGACGACTCGTCGTGGATAAACTATTAGAGCAGTGCGAGATACTCTGTCTTCAGGAGATGTGGCTGGCTAAACAGGATCTTGATGGGCTAAATGCACTGCACCCCAACTTCCACGGAGCTGGGGAGTCAACAACCGACCTCAGGGACAAGTTGATACGTGGGAGAATACCGGGAGGTGTAGCGATACTATGGAGCTGCACATTGGACCCGGTCATGTCAGTGGTAAGACTAGACGTTGACTGGGCTATAGCCATCGAGTTTAAATGCACTGACAGATCGTTTATTATTATTAAGTGTGCCTGCCATGCAACGCAATGGCAAAACACTTATTGTAATCCGCCATACTTAAGTAAGTAAGTACATTTCGGCACGTAATAACTGCCGCACGATTTACGCCACCGCCGCAATATATACATCAAAACGTGCGGCTCGGCCGGGAATGGGGTGCTATTACTTTTCTTTCCGATCCGCGTTACCATTGCAACGTAATTCGCAAAAACGACGCCAAAAAACCCCATTGACTTAGAATGGGGGAAATTTCGGCACGTAATAACTGCCACACGATTTATGCCACCCCCGCAATATATACATCAAAATGTGTGGCTCGGCCGGGAATGGTGTGCTATTACTTTTCTTTCCGATCCGCGTTACCATGGCAACGTAATTCGTAAAAAACTATGCGCAAAAAAACCCATTGTCTTTCAATGGGGGACTCCGAAAAAAAACAGAAACTTTGGCCCCACATTACTCTGACATACTTTTGCCTAGCAACGTCACTTAAACTTCACACACAACTTTGGTCTTTTTCCGGCCAATAGGGATGAGCTGTAATTGATTAAGCCCCGCCCCCTCTGTAACAGGAAGTGCCCTTCGCCAAACAGGAAGTGCCTCTACATCTCATGAACCGTTTGTCGTACAGACACGTGGGTGGTGTCATATGACTTGATTAAGAGTCCTTAACCTTAATTGGGGCCTATTTCGCCAAACAGGAAGTGCCCCTCACCAAACAGGAAGTGACCCTTTATCTCGTGAACCGTTTGTTGTACAGACTTGTAGGTGGCGTCAAATGACTTTATTAAGAGTCCTTAACCTTAATTGGGGCCTATTTCGCCAAACAGGAAGTGCCCCTCACCAAACAGGAAGTGACCCTTTATCTTGTGAACCGTTTGTTGTACAGACTTGTAGGTGGCATCAAATGACTTGATTAAGAGTCCTTAACCTTAATTGGGGCTTATTTCGCCAAACAGGAAGTGCCCCTCACCAAACAGGAAGTGACCCTATATCTCATGAACCGTTTGTCGTACAGAATTGTGGGTGGCGTCAAATGACTTGATTAAGAGTCCTTAACCTTAATTGGGGACTATTTCGCCAAACAGGAAGTCTTCAGGAGATGTGGCTGGCTAAACAGGATCTTGATGGGCTAAATGCACTGCACCCCAACTTCCACGGAGCTGGGGAGTCAACAACCGACCTCAGGGACAAGTTGATACGTGGGAGAATACCGGGAGGTGTAGCGATACTATGGAGCTGCACATTGGACCCGGTCATGTCAGTGGTAAGACTAGACGTTGACTGGGCTATAGCCATCGAGTTTAAATGCACTGACAGATCGTTTATTATTATTAAGTGTGCCTGCCATGCAACGCAATGGCAAAACACTTATTGTAATCCGCCATACTTAAGTAAGTAAGTACATTTCGGCACGTAATAACTGCCGCACGATTTACGCCACCGCCGCAATATATACATCAAAACGTGCGGCTCGGCCGGGAATGGGGTGCTATTACTTTTCTTTCCGATCCGCGTTACCATTGCAACGTAATTCGCAAAAACGACGCCAAAAAACCCCATTGACTTAGAATGGGGGAAATTTCGGCACGTAATAACTGCCACACGATTTATGCCACCCCCGCAATATATACATCAAAATGTGTGGCTCGGCCGGGAATGGTGTGCTATTACTTTTCTTTCCGATCCGCGTTACCATGGCAACGTAATTCGTAAAAAACTATGCGCAAAAAAACCCATTGTCTTTCAATGGGGGACTCCGAAAAAAAACAGAAACTTTGGCCTCACATTACTCTGACATACTTTTGCCTAGCAACGTCACTTAAACTTCACACACAACTTTGGTCTTTTTCCGGCCAATAGGGATGAGCTGTAATTGATTAAGCCCCGCCCCCTCTGTAACAGGAAGTGCCCTTCGCCAAACAGGAAGTGCCTCTACATCTCATGAACCGTTTGTCGTACAGACACGTGGGTGGTGTCATATGACTTGATTAAGAGTCCTTAACCTTAATTGGGGCCTATTTCGCCAAACAGGAAGTGCCCCTCACCAAACAGGAAGTGACCCTTTATCTCGTGAACCGTTTGTTGTACAGACTTGTAGGTGGCGTCAAATGACTTTATTAAGAGTCCTTAACCTTAATTGGGGCCTATTTCGCCAAACAGGAAGTGCCCCTCACCAAACAGGAAGTGACCCTTTATCTTGTGAACCGTTTGTTGTACAGACTTGTAGGTGGCATCAAATGACTTGATTAAGAGTCCTTAACCTTAATTGGGGCTTATTTCGCCAAACAGGAAGTGCCCCTCACCAAACAGGAAGTGACCCTATATCTCATGAACCGTTTGTCGTACAGAATTGTGGGTGGCGTCAAATGACTTGATTAAGAGTCCTTAACCTTAATTGGGGACTATTTCGCCAAACAGGAAGTGCCCCTCACCAAACAGGAAGTGACCCTTTATCTCATCAACCGTTTGTCGTACAGACGCGTGGGTGGCGTCAAATGACTCGATTAACTCATTTTGTGCTCCAGACATGAACGGGTTAAAATGTCCAGCGTGCCTCTCGCAGGCTCCGTCCACGGCCATTCTCTTAATTTGAAGGCCAGAAGTCGATTGCGTAATCATTTCCTGTTTGACGTCATGACGTCATTCAACGAAAGCGATCGTCATCCCATGCGGTTCCTGTAATGGCCGATCGTTGCCTTTCAGCTTGTGTTATTTTAACGAGAATCCAATGCCATCCTTGGCTTAAAAAGTGTTTTTGGGAGAAAATGGACATTAAAGATGAGATCGACCGTCGGCCTCCATGTTAAGGGATTACTATTTTGTGCACGGGAATCCGCGATGATGATGAATCGGCGAGTCCAATCGTGCCAGGACTTTCCAACAGGCCGTAGGGTAAGATTGCCAGCGTTACTCTATATACAGTATTTTACGCGAGTATACTCGGGATCGGCACTCTAAATACTCGAGTATTTTTCGCGAGTATACTCGGGATCGGCTACAAATGGGTTAAGAGTCCTTAACCTTAATTGGGGCCTATTTCGCCAAACAGGAAGTGCCCCTCACCAAACAGGAAGTGACCCTTTATTTCATCAACCGTTTGTCGTACAGACTCCTGGGTGGCGTCAAATGACTTGATTAAGAGTCCTTAACCTTAATTGGGGCCTTGTTTGGCCAAACAGGAAGTGCCCCTCACCAAACAGGAAGTGACCCTATATCTCATCAACCGTTTGTCGTACAGACGCGTGGGTGGTGTCATATGACTTGATTAAGAGTCCTTAACCTTAATTGGTGCTTCCTTCGCCAAACAGGAAGTGCCCTTTGCCAAACAGGAAGTGCCTCTATATCTCATGAACCGTTTGTCGTACAGTCGATAATGTTAAAGCTAATGCAAAAAATGCTAATGATAAAAAATCTAACGCTAATCTAACGCTAATGCTAACACCAAAAAAAATCTAACGCTAATGCTAACACCAACCGCTACACAAGGTTGCACACACTTAGCGAGCTGCAGGCACACTTAAAATTTCTTAGAAATGTTCTTTTCTAGTTAATATATATACGCCATACGAGTCATATGTCAATGTGGATGAATACTGTTTTCAGACTGGCGTGTATTAATGCGTTTGAGGAATGCGGTTCAACCTGTGTGTATGTGGTGGGGGACTACAATGCAGATGTCTCCGATGATAATTCCGTCTTTGCAAGACACTTACTGCAATTTTGCAAGGATAATAGCCTGTTTATGTCCAGTAAAATGTTATTGCCTGCAAAAAGCTACACGTACATCAGTGACGCGTGGCATACTGTATCTTGGCTCGATCATTGCATATCCACGGCGGATGCGCATGATTCGCTAATAAACATGGACATCTGCCATGATCTAGCTACATCTGACCATATTCCGATTGTAATGAGTATTAAAGTGGAGAACATACCCATGTTAAGCGTTGATAATAACAGAGTCAGTTCTGGTAAGCTTGACTGGTCGAGTCTAACGGATGAGAATATCAGCAGTTACACCATTAACACTGACATTTTGCTAGAATCTGTTGAACTACCAAAGGATGCATTACTATGTTGTGATGTAAATTGCAAAAATGAATTGCACTGCAAAGAATTGTGCGTCTTGTATGATCTCATAATTAAATGTCTTTTTGATTCTGGTAAGACCTTATACAAAGACAATAATAGGTAATTAGTCCCCCCAGGAATCCGCGATTCCGCAATCGCAGAAATTTTCGCGGAAATCGCGACCACCCGCGGATTTCACGGCCATTCGCGGACTTTTCTGACGGCCGCGGAATAACAGTCGCGAGTGGCAGCAGAGCGGCGGGAGCAGTTATTACTACTATTATAAAACGATGTGTACATGGTTTGATCAGTGGCCACCTCATACAGAGCCTGGGGAATAGCTTAGCTTCCCTCCTGCTAGCACTGACGCTGTATTGGTCCGGTCCCACATTCGTTCCTGACAGAAACTGTGTCCTGAACTATAGTTCCTCTCTATGCCTCTATGGTCCTGGCAATAACAATGCTAATGCAAAAGAGAATAAATAAATATTACACCCATACTAGGTAGTAGGTAGGCTATCCTCTAAAATGTGGTTACTATGGGCATGGTTTGGATGACAATATAGTCTTTGCAACAGAAAGTAATTATTAAAAACAATAGCAATTAAAAAATAATAGATTTAATATTAGATTTTTATTCTCAAAAATGATTATTTGATTATTCTAACCAATAATTACAATTAATTGTAGCTATTTCATGAAGGGTTTTACTTTATTGTTAGAACTATATCATTTTCTGCTTGATAACTGGTCATTTCAGGTTGTTTTTTAATGTCCACGGAATCAAGAAATGTTCTCCGCAGAATTCCCCAGAATCAGGATTGTTCTCCGCGGAATCAAGACTTTTTCTCCGCGGATTCCTGGGGGGACTAAGGTATACCTATCATAGTAAGCCAGGGTGGAATTCACATGTGGCTGAACTTCACTCAGCAGCTAGGCAAACATTTAAAGAATGGGCTGTGACAGGTAGAATAAGATATGGGCCTTTATTTGAAAATAAAAAGCGCACAAATGCGAGGTTCAAGCAGGCTGTACGGTTTAGCAGGAATGAGTCCAATATGAGGGCCGACTCCCTTGCTGGTAAACTTCGTAATCGCAGCTACTGTGACTTTTGGAAGGAAGTGAAATCACTGAATAACTGTAAAGCTCCCTTGCCATCTAATATCAATGGCGTATGTGGTTCAGACAAAATTGCTGAATTATGGAGACGGCATTACTATGAGCTGTTTAACTGTATTAACAATGACACATTTATACCAGATAATGTTGACCCCATTGAGAACTTAGTGATTTATCCAGACAAAATTCAGCAAGCCATTGTAAATCTAGAGAACAATAAGGCCTGTGGTGTCCAGAGATGGGAAAAGTACTCGCATTCTGTACTCAAGTAAAAGTAAAAGTACTCGTGAAAAAAACGACTTTGGTAAAAGTAAAAGTACTCATTCTAAATATTTACTCAAGTAAAAAGTAAAAAGTACAGGCTTTGAAAAGTACTTTTAAATTATGTGATTATTTGACATTATCGCAAATATTTTGTCATAATCGTCATCGTGAATGTTGAAAAATGTCCGAAGTAGTGGGAATAGCCGATCTACAAGCTCACAACGCGTCGCGATGCGACGCGTTGTGAGCTTGTAGATCGGCTATTTCCACAATCAATGTTGTTTTTTTTAAGTAGTAAGTTGTTAAATAAGTGAGTAATTTCTTTGTGTATTTAGGTTATGTGTCATATATCTACCATGTACAACTTCAAAGCCTAAAAGCCAAACAGAAATGTAATTATCAACGACAAAAACACAATTAAAATCGTTAATCGGCAATTATTTGAGTGACAATTAATCGTCCTGTAAAATGTCATATCGTGACAGCCCTAATCCTCATCAAGTACATGTCCTAAAACTGTCCCAGGATTCGTTTCCAAACTGATGTATCATGCAAGTAGACCCACCTCTTGAAATCAATCATTTATTTTTATATCAGCACAGTCATAACAAATGTTCCACTTCAAGTAGACAATCTATGAACAACAGTCAGTAAAGTGTTCTCAAACATAACATTTTCATGTCAAGGACCTCAAATGGACCCATTAACGGGTCCATTTGTACACTCAGACTTGAAAGGGTCCATTTGCCGGGGACCCCCTGGAACTCCCTCAAGGACCCCTGGGGGTCCCCGGCCCCCACTTTGAGAACCACAATAAAGTGGTGGCTGTGCATTCTGAAAACAATACTTTGTAAACATTATACTAAACCGTAACAAAAAAAAAGTGCATTTTAACCATTAACCCATCCTTCCTTTCCACCAATCTTCTCCTCCCCAATCTCTGGCCACCTCCCGTTTATTCTGCTTTTCTTCTCCCTTAACCATTTTACATTTTCAGGTGCAACAAATAAACCCAGAACTTCAGTAACTTCAACTTCAACTGCAGGCTCCACGCAGTGTTGTTTACTTTTTCCACGTTGTTCACTACTAACTAACTTCAGTACTTGAACCAGAGACCCATTTGTGTCAGCGAGGACTATGGAACCGAACCTGGCAGCAACACTAATCGCACAAGTTACAACACACTCTTAGAGATGTACAAAGTTGAGTTTGAGTCAATCTGACAACTACAGTATCAAACGCTACAATGCTAGCTGCTCAATGAAATTAAATTTAGGGACTTTCTACAGGATTACCAAAAGCTTTTGTTGAGCTTCAGCAGAAGCTGGTTTTCAAAGTGCTTGGACCCAAGGCGTGCCCTTTTTGGGCGTAGAATGAGTCCTGCTGTGCTAAAAAGCCTCTCACAGGCAGCTGAGGCAGGTAGTTGTGTGTTGAGCCTGAGAGAGAGTTGGCAAACGGCTGGGTAAGATTTGAGGACATCCATGGCATCATCTGGGTTGGCCAGGTAGGACTCGAGCTGCTTGGTGTTTTCATGTCCAACATTACCCTTCTTGATGGCGGAAAAGAAGTCCTCCTCATCTGAAGACAGGGAAGTGTCACCTGAATGCCCCGTGGGTTGATCCTTCAGATGGCTTTTGATGTAGTCAAGGCCTATTGAATTACAAAATCAAAGTATTTTAGCACTTCCCCTTAACTTAACTATAACACCTACATTTAAAAATGGAATTAGACATTTTAATAATAGGTTATTATAATATAACAATACAGGAATAGAAAAATATAGTAATTTAGTTTTCACAAGTGATCAAGTGTATAAAATAATTTAACAAAACATAAAAAATTCTAATTTCCACATTTTTATTGCAATGGTGGTGTTTACAGCAGTGGTGTCATTTGTACTTCAAATGGCAAAGTGTCCTCAATCAATCAACAAACTAAATAGCAAACAGCACAACAGTCACTTACCAAGTTTTAGGATGCCTTCGTCACGTGTCCAGCATGTCCTGAACTTGGGGACCAGAATGGCTGCAGCAATGAGCTCTGGATCACGAAGCATCTGTCCAAAGCGCTTTTCAAGTCCTGCTTGAAGAGCATCCACCAATGGCCCACAGTACTTGGAGGAGAGGCGATGATGCTGGAGCTTATCCTTGAATGAATGACATAATATTAGGCATCACAGTCAAACGCAAAAGGATATCACAAAAAGACCAAAAACAATATCATAAATATGAAACACTACATGTACAGAGTAGAAACAATGTGTGTGTGGTGTGTGTATGTGTGTGTGTGTGTGTGTGTGTGTGTGTGTGTGTGTGGGGGGGGGGGGGGGGGGGTGAACACACACCTTGAGCAGTGTGATTGTAGGTACAAGCCATCCCATCTGCACGTTGGCGTCTCCCTGGAGAACATTGACAGCCCGTGCAACTGGGCTCATGGTCTTGGCATAGTCTCTCAGAAAAACAATCTCCGCCAGTCAACCTGTCAAAAACAAACATGAATCACAACAAAGTCACACAACTAATTAAAGCACATTTTCAAAAGGATGAGCATACACGGCTACCATTACTTAGTCTAGAAAGTTGGAATGTTGTGCTTTATTTTACTTAAAATTAGTTTTTGTCTGTGTGTGCGGGTGTCTGTAGAGAGAGGAAAAGTGTTCATTACAAATTATCTGTCCTTAATGGTAAATGTGAATTGACGAGTTGTTGCTATCAAAATCAGTTTTAAAAAATACAGTAGTACTCACATGGGAACTTTGAGTGCACTGCACACAGATGCTATGACTCCTTCTCCTTGTTCCCTCATGATCCTTACAAGCCTTTCCACAGCAAAGAAAAGAGAATTCCATCTGGTCTCAACTGGCCTCACAAGCTGCAGTTTGCATTTCTTTTCGATGATCTCTGCAGCCTGGGGGGATCTACTGCTCTTGTTCCAGAGACCCTGGCACTTTGCAAGCGCTGAGCGAGAGATCTTCTTGTAGACTGGGTCATCATTTGCAACTGAGAGATCAACTGTTGCGACCAGGTTTAGAAGGTGGCAGGCACAGCGATGGTGCTTTGGCAGTTGATATTCCAGGCCATCATCTTCATCCAACAGACGTCCAGCCTCAACAATCTCAACAGGTTCACCCTCTTCTTCGTCAGAGTCGTCACTGCTCTCTCCTCCAGTTTCACTTGCCTGCTGGAGTGGTCCTGCTGCGTTGTTGTTTTCATCTGGACCATACACTCGGAAAGCTTTTATGAAATTGGAGCCATTATCAGTAGTTGTGCAGACTAACTTCTCCCGGATGTTGTACTCTGTGTGTATGTCATTCAGGGCAGCAGCAAGCAGAGCAAAGGTGTGAGACCTAGTCAGGTTTGTTATGTTAAGAAATGTATGTTTGTCGGATTTTTGTGAAGATTTGTAAAACTATACATTTTTGGAATCTTCAGAGCATGGGGAATCCAAAAATCAATGTTCCCATTTGCACAGACACCTGCAAAGCCGCCATTTTGGACGTTCAAAATGGCCGACATAAAATACATCATTTGTGCTATCTTGGCTTCTGGACAACCTACTGTAGAAACTTAATTAAACATGCCAATCCTATGTTTTCTGGGTCAAGGAATCAAATGAGTAAATGTTGGGAGTAAAATGTTCCGGACCCCCACCCCCTTTCTGGGGGTTATCTATTTTGGGAACTCCCAGAACAGTACGCCAGCCAATTAATGTCCTATTTTCATAATAGTAGAGTTGTTTTGTAGGTTTTAAAACCTCCTGGGCTCATTTATTGCACTTTTAAAGTAGCCAGAATAATCCTTCTGACTTTTGGTTGGGGTCTTTCCTCACCTGGGACCCCCAGACAGACCCTTGAGCCTATCTCAGTAATCGCTCTGCTCCAGAGCAATGTTAAATTAGATCATAACTGAAGCATAAAAGTTGTTGTAGCTGGGCTTTGAAAACAAAAAGGAGTAGTAACAAATACCAGGGGTCTTCCACAGGGGGTCCGGGACCCCTGGGGGGTCCTCAGTTACTACAGGAGGGGGCCCGCCAAATCTTGATGGGATTTGAAACTGTAACCTTTGATGGTTTATTAGTATTCTCAGTATTATTTATAACATTTTTGTGTTGGACAGTTATGGTTGACAGGTGTTAATTGAGTTTGTGGGGAGGGCGGGCTTAGGGGGGGCTAAAGCCCCCTCTAGCCCCCCCCTGGAGCCGTCCCTGTTGCAACGTATTACTTTAGGCGCGCAGACTAACATGTCCATTTATTGCACTGCACTCACACTGACAACACAACATACACACCTCTGTGTTATCGTCACCCCAAAACCAATACCCTATCCTCTTAAAGAGCTCATGGTCAATTATGCCCAAAGAGATTCACTACATGTCCTCCCTAATAATGTTGACAGTCTTTGTTTGTATTGTTTAAGCAGCTGCACCATCCCTTGCAATCTGCTTTGCAGACACATTTGATGAGCTCAAGTATTGCCTATATTTATATGAGTTAAAGCGAAGGATCTCAACGTCTTATGCCTTACCTTAGTTTCCTTTTAGTTGACCTTGTATCAGTGAACTGTACTGTCATGAAACTGTAATTTATCCTATGCAAAACTTCTAATAAATACTTCAATCAAATCAATAAAAAAAGCCTTTGAAGCAGGGAGGGCAAGACACTTGACTGGAACATACCCTCCACTTGCTGACACTGCTGTAAATTTGCAACAGTCAAAGCCAAGGTACAAAACAAAAGTAAGTAGATATATTTGAGCGAGTTCAAGTTATTGAATGTCACAAATGTCAAGGGTTCCTTGGCCTACACAATTCGTCATGGGTCAACGCCTACTTGAAGCCTGATAATGATGACATTAAGCCATTAACCGCTTCAAGGACCTTAGCAAGAGTTCCATTTCTACTGAGCTTATTAATGGTGAGCTTCCATCAACATTGCAGTCATTGGAGCATGTTGCATGCCGTGTTTACAGTTCAAAAGGTCCAACAACCAACTCGTGCTGCACTGCTACCACATATCCTCCTTGCCAACTATGTCACAATGCGGGATAAATCATACCTGACAAATTGCCCTAAGCTTCCACCAATCGAAGAAAATGGGTGAAATTCAGAGAGTGGAGGGTATGTTCCAGTCAGGGGTCTTGCCCTCCCTGCTCAAATAACCTGCCTTCCACTCTATGCTATGGTGGAGACTGTGTCAACACTATTAGGAACCATACTGATTTCCTGTCAGATGGGAATGATTCAGCTTGTCAAACAGCACTCTGACTGCGCTGCCTGAGAGCTAATGTTTTTTTTGACCACAATGCAACACGGCGTAGCGGTGCGGAAGCAATGGCGGCGCGCAGCAGTTGCTGCACGTCCGACGCGCCTAACAATTTATCTAAACACGCTGCTGTTAGTAGTGCTATTCTACTCTACAAAATGTGCTCGGGAATCAGCATGCAGTCTGACCAAGCTGGAAAACCTTCACTACTTGGAAGGGGACACGACAACAGCTACAAACAAGCAGTTTGGCTATGGCTCCACAGCGACGCTCGTCCACCTCCTGCAGAGTGCGTGGCGTCCACTCATTGCGAAGGGAAGCGGAGGAGAATACTGTGGAAAAGTTATTTCCATATGCCTCATGCTATCGGGCGATATCCATCCATGCCCAGGCCCGACACCGGGAGTCCTCGGAGCCCTCACCACCGTGGCTAACGAGGCTAACGTGGCTAACAACAACAATAGCCACCGGTTAACGCCGCCAGCTTGGCTCCAGACGCCCCTGTTACCGCAGCTAGCGGCTACCGAACTGTTAGCCTGGCTTCATCTACCCCCACCCGTGTTCAGAAGGCTACTCGGTCTCGACCTGTTGACACAAACGGCGACTACCGGCCTGACGACATCACCAGCCCTAGAGGCTGCTACCACCGTGCCTAGAAGCCTCTGCAGCGGAGCTAGGCCGCTGGATATCGACCCCGCAACACCATCACCTGGGGCTGTGGCCACCGTGCCTAGAGGCCCCGGGCAGCGGGACACCGGCCCGAGGACATCGCAGGCCCCCGAGGCTGACTACACCGAGCCCAGAAGTCTCTTGGAAGGAGCTGGGCCGCTGGACATCGGCCCCGCTATACCACCAACACCATCACCTGGGGCTGTGGCCACCGTGCCTAGAGGCCCCGGGCAGCGGGACACCGGCCCGAGGACATCGCAGGCCCCCGAGGCTGACTACACCGAGCCCAGAAGTCTCTTGGAAGGAGCTGGGCCGCTGGACATCGGCCCCGCTATACCACCAACACCTGAGGCTGTGGCCGTCGTGCCTAGAAGTCTCATCAAAGGAGCTGGGCCGTCATCTGGGACATCATCATCATCATCATCGTCATCAGCTGGGGTGGCCACCGTGTCTAGAAGTCCCTGCACCGGAGCTAGGCCGGTGGTCACCAGCAAGAATAATTCAGCTCTGGACAATGACACAACACGGTCCCCCCCTCACCCGCAACCCCCAAAGCCACCAATGGCTAAGGTAAAATACAGAAACCCAGTTTTTAAAAAACATAGAAAATGTAAATTTTTTAAAACACTAAACCAAGCTAAAATTGTGTGGGACCCCCTATGTAAACCCAAAGGTTTGTTCTGTGGCCATCTAAACATCCAGAGTATGGTAAATAAGCACAGTGAGCTAGAAAATCTGCTTGTAAACTCTAACATTGACTGTTTAGGTCTGACGGAAACATGGTTAAAGCGGTCATCCCCAGATGCCTTAGTGAGCATGCCTGGTTACAAGGTGTTCAGAAGGGACAGAGTAACTGGGAAGGGTGGGGGGGCCCTGCTTTATATCAAGAACACCTTACAATGTAAGCAAATTGTATGGCCCACTGAGATCCAGGCCGAATGTGTAGGTGTAGAAATTACACTATCCACAGAGATGAAGTTCACTCTAATTTGCTTATACCGTCAGCCATCAGCTAAAGTAGAAGTATACGACCAGCTAAAGACCATCCTCACGGCGTGTGATTTTAATCAAGAAGTAATACTAATTGGGGATACAAATGTTAACTGGGACGATAAAAAAATAAGGAAAAATCTTAAACTGGTAACAGACCACTATAATCTGACCCAATTAATAGAGCAACCTACAAGAATAACCAGTCACTCAGCAACCAAGATAGATTTACTGTTTTCAAATAAAGTGGAAAGAATCGCTAAAACATTTAACTTTGTGACAGGTCTCTCTGATCACAACATAATATTCTTTTCCAGAAAACTCTCAAAACAGGCGTTTAGCAAAGCTCAGTCCCAGCCTATAGTCAAAACAATCCCAAAACATCTGCAACATAGCCTTGAGGTTGCCATACAAGGGCTTGAGTGGGATGATTTACACTCATGTGATGATGTTGAGACCGGATGTAATATCCTGCTTTCCAAAATTGGCAGGGTAATGGAATCTTTCACCAGAGGTGGTAACCAGAGGAAAGGGAGAAAAATTACTCTACCTTGGGTCGATAAAAAATGTAGAGATCAAATGAAAACCAGAGATTTACTGCTTAAAAAGGCATTAAAATCTGGCCTGACAACGGACAGACAGCTATTCACACATGCTAGAAACAAAGTCACAAATTTCTTAAGGAGGGCTAAAGCTGGATTTTATATCTCCATCATAGAGAGTGCCAGAGGAAATGGAAAAAAAGTGTGGGAATACATAAATAAACTGACAGGGAAATACTATAAGCAGGATAATAACAACTTAGAACTTAAAATAGATAATGTCCTGGTGAAAGATCCCCACACGCTTGCTAGCAATCTAATGCTGTTTTTTCTAAACTCTGTGTATGAAATCACACAGTTGTTCAGACCCTCTAAGTTTGTTTCACGCCCTGTTCAAAATGATCTCCCCATTTTTAATTTGGAGGAAGTCACAGAAAACGAGGTGACAAACATTGTCAGATCACTGAAAGCATCCAAAGCTAAAGATGCACACGGGCTTGACACAAACTTTCTTAAAACAAATATTGACTCTCTGGTGGCACCAATCACACATCTGGTAAATCTGTCCATAAGAAAATGCACTGTCCCAACTCAGTGGAAAGCTGCTGTTATAACACCTATATTCAAATCTGGCTCAAAAACGGACATATCAAACTATAGACCCATAAGCATCTTACCTGTTATATCAAAAGTGGCTGAAAAGTGGATTGTAAAGTCTATTGTTAAACATCTAGACAAAGGCTACACCCCTCTGCATCCTATGCAGTTTGGGTTTCGAGCCTTCCACTCCACTGAGTCAGCAAATTGCTTATTCATTGAAAAGTTAAAGTGTGCTTTGAACAAGGCCCCATGCGCAATGGCAGTATTTTTAGATTTCAAGAAAGCATTTGACTCTGTCAGCCATCAGGTCCTCTTGTCCAAACTAACACATTTCAACTTGTCCCCAGAGGCCATCAAATGGTTTACATCATACCTATCAAATAGAGAACAGTGTGTAAGCATAAATGGCATCAAGTCTCCTTATCACACTTGCTCGGTTGGTGTCCCCCAGGGATCAATAGTAGGACCAATTCTGTTTTCTCTGTTCATAAACGACCTACCTGATGTATGTAAAGATGTACATATCCAGATGTACGCAGATGATGCGGTTATACTGACTCATGGAAAGAGCTATGCAGAGGTGTCAACGGTTTTAACTTCTGTTCTGACCAGCGTTCAGGACTGGCTTACAGACTCATGCCTGCTCCTGAATGCAAAAAAGACGGTCTGCATGGCTTTTTCCAAAAGACCAGTTGTGATGGAGTCATCAAATGTGTTTCTGGGTGGAGAGGAACTTGAACTTGTGTCAGAGTTCAAGTACCTCGGGGTCATGTTAGACTCAACCCTAACCTTTAAAAAACATGTAAAAAAGGTTACAAACACAATCAAGTTCAACCTTCAGAACTTTAAACAAATCAGACCTTTTTTGGCAGTTAGTGCTGCTAAATCTTATCTCCAATGCATGATCCAATCACACATTGAGTACTGTTTCACAAACTGGTCTTGCACAGGTATAACGATTCTCAAACCCATTGAACAGCTATATAAGAGTGCGCTTAAGGTATTCGATAGGAAACCCCGCTCATATCACCATTGTAATATTCTTCAGATGTACCGTTTTTTGAGTTTCGCTAATTTTAAGGTATTTAAACAGGTCAGTATCATATATAAGACCCTAAATGGTCTATGCCCACCTCCCCTAAAGGAATTCATAAAAAGGAAGCCCGATAGAGGACTCAATACTAGAGCAATCACTAGAGGGGATTGCGAAGTACCGTACCGGGTAACCGCTTTTGGAAAAAACACCCTTTCAGTGCAGGGATGTTCAATCTGGAATGACCTACCTCTAACAATAAGAGACTGTTTGTCATTTCCATCCTTCAAGTTCAATCTAAAAAAATGGTTAGTTGACAATCAAACCTGTGACCATGTATAGTTTTAAGAGTACAGCTCATGTCATGTACGTATATTTTTAACTTTTCTTTTCTAATGTAGGGTACTGTTAGTAATATGTGTTGTTTTGTTGTTTTCTCTTGGTTGAGGAAAAATAGTATTTGTATGTATGTTCTTAGGCGCCCTCTCCTAATGTAGGGTTACTGTTTGTTGGTATGTATTGTTTTGTCTTCATGTGGGGACTACGGATGAAATTTAGCATTCTTGCTAATTCCGGCTTATTTACATTGCTTTCATGTAGTGTTCATTAATATGCATTGTCCCGTCTAAATAAACAAATAAAGTAAAGTAAAGTAAAGGTTGGACATTGAAGATGACGATGATAAAGACGAATAGATCCTGCATGTCTGAAATTACTGTATTGTAGTGAATCTCCTTGGGCATAATTGACCATGGGCTCTTTAAGAGGATGGGTGCGGGTTTTGGGGTGACGATAACACAGAGGTGGGTGTGTTGCGTTGTCAGTGAGTGCAGTGCAATAAATGGACATGTTAGTCTGCGTGTCCCAAAATATGAAGTTGCAATAGCTTAAATATTGCAATCCCAGCAGTAACACCTGTCAACCATAACTGTCCAACACAAAGAATGTATAAATAATACTGAGAATACTAATAAACCATCAAAGTACAATACCGTTGTTTTGGGTTGAGATTGGCACATTTCCTGTGGCAATCTGCCCAGATCATGCATGTCACACGTGTCTTCCTCTTCTTTTTTAGTTTTTTATTCTCAAAAAGCGCCTGCAATGTAGTGCATTTGAAACTACATTGCAGTGCACATCATGCGGTGATCACTGCTTGCCTCCTCTGAATTGTTTTATTTTCGTTTATTTATATTTCGTTGCTGAGTGAGGTCAGCAGACAAAGTGACATAAGTGAGATGAAAAAACCTGAGTGAAATGTGCCAATGTCAACCAGAAACATCGGTACATAAACCCTGAATACATAAAAACATTCAAGTTTCAAATCCCATCAAGATTTGGTGGGCCCCTGTAGTAACTCTGTAGTAGCTCCCTGTGGAAGACCCCTGGTATTTGCTACTACTCCTTTTTGTTTTCAGAGCCCAGCTACAATAACTTTTATGCTTCAATTATGATCTAATTTAACATTGTTCTGGAGCAGAGCGATTACTGAGACAGACTCAGGGGTCTGTCTGGGGGTCCCAGGTGAGGAAAGACCCCAACCAAAGGTCAGAAGGATTATTCTGGCTGCTTTAAAAGTATAATAAATGAACCCAGGAGGTTTTAAAACCTACAAAACAACTCTAATATTATGAAATTAGGACATTAACTGGCTGGCGTACTGTTCTGGGAGGTCCCAAAATAGATAACCCCCAGAAAGGGGGTGGGGGTCCGGAACATTTTACACCCAACATTTACTCATTTGATTCCTTGACCCAGAAAACATAGGATTGGCATGTTTAATTAAGTTTCTAGGTTGTCCAGAAGCCAAGATAGCACAAATGATGTATTTTATGTCGGCCATTTTGAACGTCCAAAATGGCGGCTTTGCAGGTGTCTGTGCAAATGGGAACATTGATTTTTGGATTCCCCATGCTCTGAAGATTCCAAAAATGTATAGTTTTACAAATCTTCACAAAAATCCGACAAAAATACATAAGAAACCTGACTACCCTAGCAGTTGTTTACAAGCAAGAGCAACAGAGCATCTCTCCATGGTCAGAGGATCTATCCAATGGGCTGTGACACCAAGGAAGGCCCGTCTGACTTGTGTCCAGCAATCTGTAGTGGTGGAGATGAACTCAATCACACTCAAGGCTTTAGATTCTTCTTCATTTCTTGTGTTGCCTTCACCACTTTGTTCTTCACTGTGCCACGAGACATGACATTAAGCCCTGGTTGCAACCCCTCCACAAGATTTTCGAACCCTGGCTGTTCAACAACACTGAACGGATGTAGGCCTTGGATAACAAAGCTGATGATGAGGGCATCCACGGTCTTCTGTGACACTCTCTTGGTATCCCACAGTTTAAGCTGCTTGGCAGGAGGAGCAGAAAGACCTTCCTCTGGCTCTGAGGACTTTCTTTTGCGAGAAGTGAGCTTCATGTACTTCTCTAGGTGGTTTTTGTGTGATCTCTAGAAGGGGGAAAAAAAGAAAACTGCCATCAAGCTAAGAACATGTTCCTAAAGAATGTTACCCGCTTACCCAACCAGGTTCTGTGTTCTCCACTTAGCCCCCCCCCCCCCCCCAAACACAAACACACACACACACACACACACACACACACACACACACACACACACACACACACACACACACACACAAAACAAAACAAAAAAATGTAGGAAACATTAATTTCTAATTATGAATAACAGAGGGGACTAAACACCAAACACTCAACAGAACATAATGGGGAGAAATTACGAATACTAGTGGGACAGGAAGCACTAGGGATATCTGGGCAACATATTTTTGTTATGATTGGGCATCTGGACGAGTGGGCACCTAAATTAGCATTGCCCACATGTTCTTAGTGCCCAGATTTCCCACCATTTCCTACATTTCAGTTAGGAACATATACCTTTTTAGGGTGGGTAACATATATCCTTATTTTGGTTGAGCACAGGAAGTGGGGAACATAGAACCTGGGGAACATAGGGAGGACCCCACCAAATGGACCCTTATATAGCTTTAACTCTTAAATGTAAAACCTGAAAGCAAATGGACATTTGGTTTCATTTTTACACTCAAGAGTTACATTTACTTAATTTACAGTAAGTCTGCACAATTAAAGAATATATAATAATTGTATTGATCAACATTTGCCTTATCCAAAAACAAAATCTTAAAGTACAAGATCCATTATAGGAAAAGGGTTGAAAACTAATGATCCACAGCATTACAATCAAAGTAGTGCACTGATATATATATCATGGAATGCTAAACTAATGTGACGTTAAGTTAATATTTTGCTTTAGCACCGTTACTTACCTCTACATGTTTTTTTAAATTAGATGGAGAATTCTTGTAAGCTAGAAGCTCCTTCACTTTAGGCTTACACAGGACACACTTCATTCGCCAGGATTTCTCTTTTGAGCCGGCTAACGTGAACATTTCCTTCAGATATGGCCATGGATGAGGAATGTTGACTTGTTCGTCGTCAGCTTCATCTGGTTCGTCGTCCTCCACGACGCTGATCGCTTCCACGTCAAGGTCGCTCTCCTCAGTGTCGCTCATGTTGTTCTCAGATGGACTCGTCTCAAACTCAACTTTGTACGTCTCCTAGAGTGTGTTGTAACTTGTGTGATTAGTGTTGCTGTCGGGTTCGGTTCCATAGTCCTCGCTGACACAAATGGGTCTCTGGTTCAGTACTGAAGTTAAGTTAGTTAGTGAACAACGTGGAAAAAGTAAACAACACTGCGTGGAGCCTGCAGGCTGAGAAAGCTGTGCGCACTGGTGGTGGTATGTCCGGTTTTATGGCCAATGAAAAGAACGAGCACATACAGAGAGCCAATCACAAGTTCGGATGTAGGGAAGCACGAGTAACATTTCATACGATTGGCGGAGCCTGGAACAGCTACCAGAAATACTTTCCCCCACCGAGTATAAATATTATTTTAATTATTTAATCATTCTCGTCATCTCGTGCATTAAAACTAAAGTAACGAGACGAACGGCCCTGTTTTGAAATGTACTTCGTTAAAAGTACAGATACTTGTGTTCAAAAGTAACGAGTAAAAGTAAAAAGTACTCGGAAAAATAACTACTCAGTAAAGTACAAAGTACTCAAAAAAATACTTCGTTACAGTAACGAAGTATTTGTACTTCGTTACTTCCCATCTCTGGTGGTGTCGATTGTATTACGGCTGAGCATTTAAAACATGCCAGTCGGAAGGTAATCTCTCTTCTTGCCTTGTGTTTTTATGGTTTCTTTAAGCATGGCATGCTACCAGAATCTATGATAGCTGTAGAGCTGGTGCCTTTCATAAAAGACAAGACTGGAAAAATCAACAGTAAAGATAACTAGAATGAAAAATGTCTAAGAAATTTTAAGTGTGCCTGCTGCTCGCCAAGTATGTGCAACCTTGTGTAGCGGTTTGTGTTAGCATTAGCATTAGAATGTTTTTCATTATCAGTTTTAGCATTAGCTTTTAGCATTAGCATTTGTTAGCATAGCATTAGCATGTGTTAGCATTAGCATGTGTTAGCATTTGTTAGCATTAGCATTTGTTAGCATTAGCATTTGTTAGCATTAGCATTTGTTAGCTTTAGCAAGTCAAGTGGAGACATGGCTGTTTAAAGGCCAGCCAACAGGAAGGCAGAGGGGGCGTGGCTTTGGCAATGACAGATAATTCCTATTGGCCATGTAAGAACACACAGCGAGTTTCGAGACGGTACCATGCTGCAAACTGGAGATATAGCTATTTAAAGCTCAGCCAATAGGAAGATAGGGGCGGGGCTTAAGAGGGGGTGGGGCTTAAGTAATAAGTCCCTATTGGCCGTTTAAGTCCAGACACCAAGTTTCAAGACGGTACCATGCTGTGAACTGGAGTAATGGCTGTTTAAAGCCCAGCCAATAGGAATACAGAGGGGGCGGGGCTTAATCAATTACAGCTCATCCCTATTGGCCGGAAAAATACCAAAGTTGTGTGTGCATTTTAAAGTTTAAATGACGTTGCTAGGCAAAAGTATGGCAGGGTTATGTGGCGCCAAAGTTTCTGGGTTTTTTCCGAGTCCCCCATTCAAAGTCAATGGGGGTTTTTGCGCGTCGCTTTTTACGAATTACGTTGCCATGGTAACGTGGATCGGAAAGAAAAGTAATAGCACAGCATTCCCGGCCGAGACACATATTTTGATGTATATATTGCAGGGGTGGTGTAAATCTTGCGGCAGTTATTACGTGCCGAAATTTCCCCCATTCTAAGTCAATGGGGTTTTTGGGCATTGTTTTTTGCGAATTACATCGCGATGGTAACGTGGATCGGAAAGAAAAGTAATAGCACCCCATTCCCGGCCGAGCCGCACGATTTGATGTATATATTGCGGGGGTGCCGTAAATTGTGCGGCAGTTTTTACGTTAGATTAGCGTTAGATTTATTAACATTCACATTTTTTGCATTAGCTTTAACATTATCGACTGTACAACAAACGGTTCATGAGATATAGAGGCACTTCCTGTTTGGCGAAGGGCACTTCCTGTTTGGTGAAGGAAGCACCAATTAAGGTTAAGTAAGGACTCTTAATCAAGTCATATAACACCAGCCATGCGTCTGTATGACAAACGGTTGATGAGATATAGGGTCACTTCCTGTTTGGTGAGGGGCACTTCCTGTTTGGCTAAATAGGCCCCAATTAAGGTTAAGGACTCTTAATCAAGTCATATGGCACCACCCACGCGTCTGTACGACAAACGGTTCATGAGATATTGGGTCACTTCCTGTTTGGTGAGGGGCACTTCCTGTTTGGCAAAATAGGCCCCAATTAGGGTTAAGGACTCTTAATAAAGTCATTTGACGCCACCCACGCGTCTGTACGACAAACGGTTCATGAGATAAAGGGTCACTTCCTGTTTGGCGAGGGGCACTTCCTGTTTGGCGAAATAGGCCCCAATTAAGGTTAAGGACTCTTAACTCATACAGTGCCAAACGACTTTCAGATCAACTTTCTCACTCTGGACTTCCCTGCCATACGACTGCCAGACGACTTAAATCGACTTTTACTGTTTTTTACTAAAACAAAAAAATATATATATATTTTTTTGATTTTTTTAATTTTTTTTTTGATTTTTTTTTGTACCCCATTAAATCTAGTAAACATGATTTCAATCGCGATTTTGCATGTTCCACCCCCATACAACCCCATCTTTCATCCAGGGTAGCCATCTTTGTTTACATAACATGTAAAACATAATGGCTATTATCTCAAGAATGCCTGAACGGATTTCCGATCTGTTTTTTTTTGTTTGAAAGCTGTGAACAGCCTGCACAAACATGGTGCATGATCTGTGCATGGGCGTGCATGATCTGTGCACTATAAATTACATGGAAGTCTATGGAGAGGGCTGGCAGGGAGAACCGAAGGAAGGAATATTTAATTCACCGTTTGTCAGCCTTCTGATTGGTCCCTGAGACTCCCTGACTGGCCAACCAGAAAAAACCATTCACTTTTTGCTATCGGGGGTGGAGTTTGTGCAGTGGAGAATGTTGAATGTGCTTTCAAGAACTGTCCGCACTGCGCGACACGGAGTTCGCCCGGTACGGCCGCGGGAGGTGATAGCGACGGCAAGCGATCTCGCTCATCATAACGAATAAGCTTCAACAAACTAGTTCACATGGACCTTATCAATGGTCTAAGAGTCACGATTGGGTACATATAATTTAAATGGGCAGAATTACGAAAAGCCAGCCTATTATGTGAGGAGAACTATAATCAGCCTGTCCTCTTCCTACCCAAGATGCAATGCGCTTTCTTTTTCTATTTATATTCTCTCTCTGATCCAGAGGATTAAACTAATTAAAACATATATTTTCGGGGGGAAATTACTGTTTTGCTATGTAATTACTGTACCTTTTTCTTCCCTTTTTATTAATATCACGTAGATGTGTTTTTTTTGGTACTTTATATAGCTGTAATGAGGCTATGAAGGGAAAAAAAATCCCATCCACTTCCACTATAAAATAATCTGCAATAGTGATTCTGTCCCACTGGGATTAAACAAATTAAAACATATATTTTCGGGGAAACCCCCTGTTTTGCAATGTAACTACTGTACCTTTGTCTTCCCTTTTTATTAATATCACCTAGATGTTTTTCCTTTGGTACTTTATATAGCTGTAATGAGGCTATGAAAACATAAAAAAATCCCATTCACTGCCACTATAAAAACAATCTGCCCAGGGTCAAATGTCCCATCATAGTAACAGGGCAGAATGGGGCGGGATTTGCAAACTAGTGAATTGGCAGTAACTGAGTTAATCAAGTCATTTGACGCCACCCACGCGTCTGTACGACAAACGGTTTTATAAAGGGTCACTTCCTGTTTGGCGAGGGGCACTTCCTGTTTGGCGAAATAGGCCCTAATTAAGGTTAAGGACTCTTAATCAAGTCATATGACACCACCCACGGGTCTGTACGACAAAGGGTTCATGAGATAAAGAGGCACTTCCTGTTTGGCAAAGGGCACTTCCTGTTTGGCGAAGGAAGCACCAATTAAGCTTAAGGACTCTTAATCAAGTCATATGGCGCCATCCACGCGTCTGTAGGACAAACGGTTCATGAGATGTAGAGGCACTTCCTGTTTGGCGAAGGGCAATTCCTGTTACAAAGGGGGCGGGGCTTAATCAATTACAGCTCATCCCTATTGGCCGGAAAAAGACCAAAGTTGTGTGCGCATTTTAAAGTTTAAGTGACGTTGCTAGGCAAGTATGGCAGAGTAATGTGGGGCCAAAGTTTCTGGGAGTCCCCCATTCAAAGTCAATGGGGGGTGTAGATCTTAGTTTTTTACAATTACGTTGCCATGGTAACGCGGATCGGAAAGAAAAGTATTAGCACACCATTCCCGGCCGAGCCGCACATTTTGATGTATATATTGCGGGGGTGGCGTAAATCGTGCGGCAGTTATTACGTGCCGAAATTTCCCCCATTCTAAGTCAAATGGGGTTTTTGGGCGTGTTTTTTTGCGAATTACGTCGCAATGGTAACGCAGATCGGAAAGAAAAGAGATAGCACACCATTCCCGGCCGAGCCGCACATTTTGATGTATATATTGCGGCGGTGGCGTAAATCGTGCGGCAGTTATTACGTGCCGAAATGTGTGGGATCATAATTACTTACTTACTTAAAGGAGCGTGAAACCCCGCCTCTAATTTGTTTTATGGGATTTCAGAACATGAAAAGAAATCTGAAATGTAGGCGTGGTTATCTGCCGTTGTGGGGGGAGGGGGCGGAGTAATGCGTCTTCTATCAGAGAGAGACAGACCGAAGCTGTCAGCACTGGGCAGTTGTTGCTTTTCCATTTCGGAAGCATTTTTTAAAACCAGGCATTGGAGGTGTAAAAAGTATAAAGATTCGGCAACTCCATGTTCTATAACCAATTAAAATGTGCAGGTATTTTACAAACAAGCTGTCTGAGCTTTTATCCATGGACAAACTTTCTCCAGCGCTGGACCACGGAACCAGTGAAGAATGGACGCTAGCTGCTATAGCTATTTGCTGTGTGTGTGTGTGTGTGTGTGTGTGTGTGTGTGTGTGTGTGTGTGTGTGTGTGTGTGTGTGTGTGTGTGTGTGTCTGTGTGTGTGTGTGTGTGTGTGTGTGTGTGTGTGTGTGTGTGTGTGTGTGTTTGTGTGTGTGTGTGTGTGTCGTGACAGTGCGCGCACACACACAACGTCCACAAACGAAAACTAGCAGATCTACAAGCTGTGAGCTTGTATATCTGCTATGTAGCCTAGCTAACAGCCGTAGCAGCAGCAGCTTGACATGTAAACACGTTGGTTTCGGCTCCACGGCTATTAGCTAGCTAGGCTACATACATAGCCGATATACAAGCTCACAACGCGTCGCTTGCGCGACGCGTTGTGAGCTTGTAGATCTGCTATTTTTCGTGTGTGGACGTTGTGTGTGTGCGTGCACTGTCACGACACGCACGCACGTACGCACACACACACACACACACACACACACACACACACACACACTACACCACACAGAAAATAACACAGGCACCACACAGCGTAACTGTCTGTTGACAGAGCCTGCTCTTCTCTCTGGCTGAAACAAGCATACAGTGAAACCACGCCCCCCCCTTGATACGACTCTGTAAAACAAACGTTAATATTAATTAGATATGCCTACGTCACATTACACAATAGAACAGTGATAGCTAATATTTAATGAGTGGCGCCAAAGATTTATTTTTGACCTAGAAAGTGGAAGTACACAGAAATAGCTACAGAGACAGCAGAAAGCTCTGAATCCCCAAGCCTATGGGCAAATTGAACCATATCACTGCTCCCTATCACAAGTGACTCATTAATATAATATATATTTATAGAAAAAGAATCACTACACAGTATGTCTACACTCATGTCATCAACATGGATCAGGAAGATTTTGGAAAAACACATTTTTGCCCTATTTGTGGAGATAAGCGACCTACGGTCGCTTCTCTCCCGATTAGGGAGTCTTACTGGTATAATATATATTTATAGAAAAAGTGATTTTGTGTTTCATGCTCCTTTAAAGGGGAAGACCACCCATTTTCAACATTGAACTATGTCATTAATATACCTTAGAGGAGTTCCCCCTCTTCTGTGTTGCCTAGAACTGGAGGATTGATTTTGGGGTTTGTATTGTAAAGTACAATCTGTGATGTCATCAAATTGTGATTTGCAATACAAACCCCAAAATCAATCCTCCAGTTCTAGGCAACACAGAAGAGGGGGAACTTTTTTTTATTCCCACACAACTCCTCTAAGGTATATTAATGACATAGTTCAATATTGAAAATGGGTTGTCTGCCCCTTTAAGTATGGTGGATTACAATACACTTAACTACAGACCGATTGCTCTGGCCAGTGTGCTATCTAAAGTCCTGGACACAATCATACTGAGTAGAATAGCAATGTATATTTCCACTAATGACAATCAGTTTGGGTTCAAAAGAAAACATGGAACTGACATGTGCATATTTGCTTTGAAAGAACTACTATTCAAGTAGGTTTAAACACAACAATGTTTTTATGTTTCGTAGATTCTTCAAAAGCTTTTGATAAAATAAATCATAGCAAACTCTTTCTGAAATTGTCCCAAAGGGGGGTCCCCAAATACATTGTTCGCATCCTAGCTTTTTGGTATGCAAACCAGCTTATTCAAATTAAATGGGGTAGCTCAGCTTGCTAGGTGAGACAGGGAGGAATTCTTTCTCCTTATCTGTACAATGTTTACATGGACGACTTGTCCAGCCGTCTTAATAATTGTAAAACTGGCTGTGTAGTAGGAGATACTGTCATTAACCATCTTATGTATGCGGATGACATGGTGGCGCTTTCCCCATGCAGTGCTGGGTTACAAGAGATACTCTCAATATGCTCTCAGTATGGCGACCAATTTGATATCAAGTACAATGCAGAGAAAAGTAATATCATGATAGTGCGCTCTAAAGATGATCGGAGGTCAGTTTTCCCTCGGTTCTTTCTGAGTAACAAAGCTCTGGATATATGTAATGAGACTAAATATCTCGGACACTACATATCAGATGATTTGTCAGATGACAGAGATATTCATCGGCAATGTAGTAAACTCTATGCACAAGCAAACATGCTTAAGAAAAGATTCCACATGTGCTCCTCTGATGTTAAAGCTTCACTGTTTAGAGCGTACTGCACTGTACTATACATACACTGCTCACCTATGGGGCAGGTACAAAGCTAAATCCTTACAAAGACTGAATGTAGCTTACAATGATGCTCTGCGGCTGTTAATGCGTGTGCCTAGATGGCACAGCGCCAGCCAATTATTTGTTAGTCTGGGGTTACCTACTTTTAAAGCCCTACTAAGAAACTTGATGTACAGATTCATGTGTCGGTTAAATGATTCTGGGAATGATATTATAATGAAGCTAACGGACCCTACTAAAAGTTCCTTTAGATATAGCTCAAGTCTGTGGCGCCATTGGCGCAGAAGCCTTTTTGTTGTGCACTGACAGCATTTGCCTGTTATGTGTTTTTATGTATTTTATGTTTTTTGTATACTGTACTGTTGTTGTTGTTGTTGTTGTTGTTAGTGTTTTTGATATGGACCCCCTGTGTGATTCCTGAATAAAGATTATATATTTATATATATATATATATATATATATATATATGTATAAACATACTTGTGTCATGTGGATTATAGAGAAAGTTAACGCTGCTCCAATAGCAGACTACGAGGCTGCTGCCCAGTGCAGTGCAGGTCTGTGTCTCCGAATCTGACGTAAAAGCCAGAGCTTCCAAACATGCGGTAGGCGGCCCAGAGCAGAGCGGCATGGAGTGCATGCGGTCCTCGTTTCTCCCCCATTTTAAAACTTGCTCGTTCTCAATAAAAAAATATTCTCTTTTTTGTCTTTTTTGACCGCGGTAAGGACCCTGACACTGCGGTAGGCCGCGGTATACCGCGATACGGCGGTTACCGTCCCCAACCCTAGCTACAAGTCCCTATAGTCTAAACCAGGGTCTTCAACAGAGGGTCTGTGACCCCTAGGGGTTCCGCGGGGATACTACAGGGGGCCCCAAAATTGTTAGAGAAAAAAAAACACGATTCTGTCTCTTTTGAATAGCTTGTAAACATGATTATTGTGCAATTGACAGATGATAGATTGATAGTATTGACATTGGTTCTCAGTTAATAAGGTATGTTTATAAATGGCAGTGGTACGGCCACTTGTACATGCATGTTGGATGGAGCAGGGACCCCCGAGGTAGGGGGTCCCTGCTCCATCTCGCCATCAGTTTGGGGGTCCCTGGCCTGAAAACGTTGAAGACCCCTGGTCTAAACCACAGAGTGGGCCAAAAGACAGAACGTGGGGAAATGTAAAGAAATGTGGCAAAAACAACTTAGTAAAGCTGAAAGCTGCCCTGCTAAAAATCCACGTTTGTCACAAATCTGGACATAGAGCATCGCAGAGGAAGTGGTTTCCTGGTGCCATTTAAAAATCGTCATTCATTTTCCCCATAGACTTTTGCAAAAATATTCATAACAATTATGTTAAGCCTTTATTTATTAAATGTAGTATATCAAATAATTTAATATTCAAATATATTTTCACATAGGATCAAAGGTTTTATGGTCATGATTCACTGCCATCCTGGATGGCTTGGTTCTAGGCTTAAAGGAGTAGTTCACCCCCAAAATGACTTTTTTTCTAGTGATTACTCATGCCATGGAGAGTAGAGTTCAATAATATTTTTTGGTTTTTGTCACATTCCTAAGACAAAAATTTGATTCGAGTAAATTTACCCCCATTGATTCCGGATGGGGACCCGTTTCGGAACGGGTCCCCATCCGGAACGAATGGGGGTAAATTTATTGTTATCACATTTTTGTCTTAGGAATGCGACAAAAAAAATAAAAATATTATTGAACTCTACTCTCCATGGCGTGACTAATCAATAGAAAAAAAGTCATTTTGGGGGTGAACTACTCCTTTAACATAATTGTTTAAATATTTTTGTAAAAGTGTATGGGGAAAATGAATGTTCGGATATTATTTAAAAGATGTTACTTGAGTTGTGCGCAGCCCTCCGACTGGGCTCTGTGAGAACGGATTTACACCGTGAAAACCACGCAGACACACCTTGTTTTGCAAAAAACCAATGCAAACGACAAAGGATCTTTCTGGTATCATTTATTTTCTATTTCTCACTCATACACATACAATCATACGTCTATCTAAACTTGTATCTATGGAAACTGGTCAGAAATAGCGTCACAGGATTAATGCAATGGTGCTTATCGTCTGGTTATTTATCTGTAAACACATGACTTTCAGTAAAACAAACATTAGTTTCATAGCCTATCATGAGATCAACGTTTCCTTCATAAATGAGTCTAATAACAGCAGCCTATAATGTAATTAACCACATTAGAATCCAATCAAAACGTAACATACCAGTGGCATATGCGTCCTCAACAAGGGAAATCCACAACTGACTACATTTGTTACGGCAAAACAGTATGTACTGGAAGGTTGCGCGCGCATCTCTAAAGATGGCGGCTTCGTTGTGATTACATTTTTACAATTAACAGGTCGTTTTCTACTTATGTAGCTGTACTCATGATTATTATATCAGTAGAAAATGACCTCATTATACTAATAGTAATATACAAACTATCAGTTTGTTCCAATATTGCGCGCATAGACTGTAAACAATAATAAAAGCCCCACGATTGTTTTATTTATGTGCCGTTCTCAAACGACCCCTAGAGGGCACAACTCGCACATATAAAAATCACAGTTTAAACTTAGTAAAAGTCCTTACAATGAATGACGATCAATCAGAACGCCTCCCGTCGCACGTCCGTCCGTCTGCCAATAAAATCGCTGCACTCCTTTTTCATGTCTCCTCCCCTCCCTCTCCCCCCGATCAAAACACACCGTCCCTTGCGGGATTCCAACCAATCACGCTCCGTCTTTTCAGGTTGCTGTTCCGGTCTGGAAACAAAGCGGATATGGAAACGGTACTTGCTTTGATGTGGGCTTACACATTACCGGATACAGTAGGCGGGCTCTAGACAAGATCTGAGCACAGTGCAGCAAATAGAAACCACACGGGAGGGCTATGAACAGCGGTAGAGAAGTGAGCCACATTTATAGCTTAATGCAGATGCCGACGACCGACGTTAAAAACAAACAATTGTCACTTAGAGACCTTTGGATGAATGGACACTTGGACACTGGCTTTGTTATCCTAACACTCAAGGTAAGTTTCGTGACTTCTACAAATTACTATGGTAATGGTCTGGTCATCTACATGAAATGCATTACCATACATATACAATAACATTCTTCATGTAGGCAATAGGCATGGTGACTGCTACTGTCTTTCATTTGATCCATGGCTGGCCAATACTATCTAGTTAATGCTTTATTTGTAAAGACATTTTAATAGATCCTATGGATTACATAGCTAAAGTTACTGTCCTGCTACTGCAACATTAGGCTATTATTATATGTAGGCTATATATATTTTTAAGGTAATGTCAGTGTCATTGAAACATTAAGATAAGGAGTCATAGTATGTTAATGAAAGTGAAAAGGAGAAAACTATATTTGGCTCATCAACAAAGCATAACAAACAAATTAGTGGTTTATAGATCTATGTGTTTCTCTTATACATTTAGTACAAAAGGACCCACGTATGTAAACAAGCCATTGTGCTTTCTTGGGTTTAAATCCTATTAGTAGACCTTGTATCTGATTCTGAACTGTACTGTGCTTTTCCTTTGTGAACTGCTAACAAAGTAACTATTCAAAACCAGAAACATAAAGACACTCAGAGTTAAGGGTCTGTGCAAATAAAACATTTGAGAACCAGTATATCAGTGTCATACATATTCTGAAGAAAACCTGTATGGAGACTTGACATTCTGTAATTGGATCTTATGATCAAAATAAGAACATTATAATGGTGTGTAAATCTTTGCCACATACAAATGTCTGTGTACAGACATAGATGGCCCCTGCATGATGGCTGCTAAAAAAAAGATAATGCATGGTGGGATCTGATGTGTGATGGGCATACTGTATTATCACATAGGCAAACATAAACTGTCACCTGTGTGACACTCAATTTGTATTGATTATACATATTTCTCTCTATTTCTCCTTTGCTGTCTCCCAGAACTCAGCTGTTCTCTCTGCACCTGCCACCAGAACCATCAACATTGTCGCTGTCTGGCAGAAACCATGTTCCTTTTTATTGTATTTTATTGTAAATGAATGCCCTACTTTATCATATATGAGTGTTGCACAAAAGTAGTGAAAATAGCAGATCTTCAAGCCCACAACGCATCAAAGTGTTGTCAGCTTGTAGATTGTCTATTTTCACCATGTTAGCAGATCTATAGTCCCACATGCTGACATGTTGTCAGCTTGTAGATCAGCTATTTTCACTGTTTTAGATTACTATTTTTTAAATAGTGATAAGAAATAAGTGATAAGTAAACACGTTTTGGACATACAGGGTGTCCCACCCAACAGTGATGATGTATTCATATATATTTGTTGTCACAATGTTTGTGTTGTATGTGGGAATACCCTGTTGTATTTGAATCTTTTAGATTAAAATTATATTTACCTTTCATGCAGTTGCAATTTTTACTTAATGAAATATGTTATGCTTTTACCTCAATGGTTGACTTGGTTGATCCCCATTGGAAATAAGTCCAGATGTCATAATATTGAAGCTTTTTGTTTGTTACAACTCATACAGAGTAAGATTTAAAAATAAATGTGTGTAGATGTCAGCAGCATTAGAATGAAATACCAAGGTACTTCTAAGTGAATTTGTTCCAAACCAAGATGAAATAAATACTGATCTGCATTTGCAGTGGATCTCTGAATAAGATAAAATAATTATTATGTTATATAATTATATAAAATAATAATAATTATAAGTATGACAATACATAATATGTACAGTGAATATATAAATGCATATATACTGTGTACATCTATCACCAGTGAATACAGATAGATGTACAATACATCTATGAATGAAGTACAGTCTCACAAGGGTTATACTTAACAGGCATCTGTCAATATGTGCCAATGTACCGTAGGCCTACATGTTATATTGTAGTAATACAATAGTACAAATAGGTTAGATGATGGTGAGAAAATTGATTTTGTGGTTCATTTAGAGATGGTTAAAACAATGAGGACGTTTCTTTCATTCATTGAGTTTTATTTTTGCATGGCGTAGGTGGGAATCGAACACCTGACCCGGCGTAGGTGGGAATCAAACCCACGACCTTCGGATCCTCACCAACCATACCTAAAATCGACAAAAGTCACAATTTTCATGAATCTATCATATATACTCATAAACTACTTGGACAGATCACTGGGGAGATGCAGAAGAAGACTGGCCTGTTGCATTTTTCATCCCTTCCACGCTCGTTTTCTCTTTCTTTTTCTCTTTCTCCTCTTTTTTCCTTCTTCCCCCTTCTCCCCCTCTCCCCTTCCATTTTTTCCCCCTTCCCCCCCTAGGTAGGCAATTGTTCCCCAGCCCTGGCGCAGGAGGTAGAGTGGGTTGGCCAATGATCCATGGGTCGGTGGTTCAAATCCCAGCTTCTCCTGTCTACATGTCGAAGTGTCCTTGGGCAAGACACTGAACCCCAAGTTGCTCCCGGTGAGCTGATTGGTGCCTTCCACCGCCACCGGTGTATGAATGTGTGTGTGAATGGGTGAATGTAATGCACATTGTAAAGCGCTTTGGATAAAAGCGCTATATAAATGCACCATTTATCATTTTAAGTGACACCAGTAAACCACCAAGTGTGCAGGACACCCGTGCGCGCACTTGCGAGTACACAAAACGCACACGGATGCACACATGCAGCCACCACTATCCGGCCCGATCCATTCACTCTGACCACCACCTTAAGCTGAACCCAAACAAGACAGAGCTCCCTATGCAAGATCTCACTATTTCCATACATAATGCATTGGTGACTTCGGTTCCAACTGCTAGAAACCTTGGTGTGGTCCTGGACAGCCAGCTATCATTCAAGGCACACATTGCATCAGTCACCTGGTCCGTAGGTTCACACTCTATAACATCCGTAGAATCAGACCTTTCCTCAACCAGGAGGCAGCCCAGCTCCTCATCCAGACTTCTGTCATATCAAAACTTGACTATTCACTTAACTCTCTCCTCCCTGGTCTCCCGGCATGTGCACTTAATCCTCTCCAACTGATCCAAAATGCCGCGGCACGACTGGTCTTCAACCAGCCAAAATTCTCCCATGTCTGCCCCCTTCTCCGCTCCCTCCACTGGCTCCCGGTTGCGGCCCGCACTGAATACAAAACACTGATGCTGACCTTCAAAGCAGCCAAAGGTATGGCTCCTCCATACCTCCAAAACCTGATCAACCCCTACAACCCCACCCGTTAACACAGATCAGCCAAAACAGGGATGCTGGTCAAAAATCCACTCGTCCTAGACAGTTCGCCCTCCTGGCCCTCAAACTGTGGAATAAACTCCCTGTCGCACGGGGGCCGCGTTCCCACAGTAGACACATTTGCGTTCTGCATCACACGTGCATCTTCAAAGTCTCTTAAAAAAAACGAATCCATTTCCCACAATGCTTTGCGGGATGTGGGCCGTTCTGCATACACGTCAAGTCGTCAACTTCATGTGAAATATTACTCCTTCCTGCTTTGAGTTACAAGTTGAAAAGCCTTCACTGGACACTCTCCAAACCCATGAATGTCCAGAGCTTTATCCATCTGGTCACTATTCTGACCATCCCCCCACAGCATGTGGATTTTTGAAGACGCCATCAATGTGTTTATCTGCTAACATCCCAATAACAACGTTCTCTTCTTGGTCACTTCCTGCAATTATCTTCCTTTTATGTTCATGTCACCTTGTATCTTCATGCTCAATGTCACTGACAACTAAATATTCAGATTACCGCTTCACATAACAAGCCACCCGGCTCTGCTCTGATTTCCAAATAATAATCTCCCTGATTGGCTACAGGTTCAGCCTCATCACTGCTCTTACCTGTTCAACAAGTTGATCTGTCAGGGCTTCAGAAGGGAAGTGTTTCTGGACCAGTTCTGGCACTCTAACAACATCATCACCAGCAGAAGCAGGTGATTGGTTCTCCAAGATGTCACTCAAGAGGTCAGCCACACCTCCTGAACCTGCCAGCACCAACCAGGGTGTGGCGCTCTTCAGAGACAGATCCACCCTCTGATGAAGATATGTGAGAGAGAGAGAGAGAGAGAGAGAGAGAGAGAGAGAGAGAGAGAGAGAGATTTTATTGTAAAAGCTTTATTAAAACCATATATTTACAATTCTGCTCATATAACAAAATTATATTCATGTCATGTCTGTGTGAGAGAGACAGACAGACAGACAGACAGACAGACAGACAGACAGACAGACAGACAGACAGACAGACAGACAGACAGACAGACAGACAGACAGACAGAGCGTAGGTAGGCTATACTTATATATAAAAACAAATAATGTCAACATTGCCCATTGCAGCCTGGTTCTTATTTGTTTACATTCTTTCCAATGTATAAATAAATGAGAAGTAATTTCTGGTTATTGGTTTATCTGTTGTCGGTGTTATACATATAGAATAGGACAGACAAGCTGGAGTTGTTAAATACCTTGCTAAATACCAGTAGCTATGATGATAATAAATAAGCAGCTATGACAAAGATAAAAACTAATATTACTCTTATAAGTCTCCTGGCTCATAAGTCATACTGTATACAATCATTATAATGTAAATGATAATGGATGAATGATATTATAGTATTAAGAAGCAGTGATTGTACCTCCAGCATGGATAACTGTCCTGATATGAGCATGCAGAGGACAGGAACGGTAATGCTGCTGCTGTCTGTAAAAAAAATAGAATGACAATTTTATTAATCATAACTCAACTGAAATGATCTCCCCCTTCATTGTAACGGACCCGGGATGGAAAAACCTTTATTTTGAAATATCATGCCCAGGGGTGTCATTCTGCCCCCCCCCCCCCCCCCCCCCCCCCCCCCCCCCCCCCCGAATGTTCTTCATAGGGGGAGGGGGTTTAACCATTTAGACTGGGAATGCATTATTACGCATTCTTTTGTGCTTTAACTATTGAAAAATAGCAGATCTACAAGCTCACAGCGTGGTACCGAGTGCCGTGCTGTGAGCTTGTAGATCTGCTATTTTTGAAAAATCTTGAACATTTGTGCAAGTCTTTGAATATTTAAAATCCTTCTAAGGTTGTTTTTTTTTTGAAAAACCTATGTTTCTATATCAGTGTTGCTCAAACCTTTTCATGCGAAGGACTGACAAAATTATATGTATTTGGCCATGGACCCCCATCTCAAAATATTTAGTTCCATGGACCCTCCCTAGAAGCAAATAAAAAAAAAAAAAAAAAAAGATTAAAATATTTGCTCACATTTTCACAACTTTTCAAAAGTTAAATCACAGCTAAATCGGGGGCATATGTCAATCATATTTATACAGCGCCTCGCACTTCAAACAGACAGGAAAAGTAAGACAATATTAAATCCTGTTGGTTATTGATTAATCACCAGATTCGAGATGAGAGATGGGGCGACTCGAGGTGAGTGTGGTTCATTCAGTCAAAAATCCGTCTCACTTGCGAAAGTTGCGTTTCAAATCTTATCCTGGCTGGTTGGTGATATAATTTAACTGACGCAAGGCTATTTATAAACAGACTTGTGTGGATGACAGAGACATTTAAGTTAGTGTTGCCCGATCCCGATCACGTGATCGGATCGGCCGCCGATATGGCCGTTTTTATAAGATCGGAGATCGGGGAAAAAAAAAAATCGAAAAAAAAAAAAAGTTTTTTTTTTTTTTTTTTTTTTCAAAAAAATATTTTCTGGGAGTACTGAAAGTTACAGGTAAGGTGAATGCGATATGAAATGTAAGCTTACCATAATCACAGTAATCCTTAATCATTTTCAATCATATTCAAGGGCTTTTGGAGAAATGAGACAGACAGAGCACTGCAGAGGGAAGGTGATTGTGTCAGACTCTGTGTACAGCTGGCAGCTGATGCCAATAAGTAGTAATTGGCCCCTTGCTAATGGATCAAAGGAAGGCAATTATGTCTCTCTGCACTGTCAACTAGCTCAGTGGTTCTCAACCTGTGGGTCGGGACCCCCAGGGGGGTCCTCAAATTATTTTGGGGGGGTCCCCAGATGATTAACTTAATGTGCAACATTGTTTTCTCTCTCAACAGTAAACAAATCAACATAAAGTTTAAGTGTATAGAGGGTATCTGCACATTTCGAAAGTGAAAAATTAAGGACTTTTTAATACCTCTAAAATGACAAATTAAACATTGGCCAAATTGTCAAATATTAAAGCCAGAAATTGTGAAAATAGCCGATCTACATGCTCACAACTCCTCGCGTTGCGAGGCGTTGTGAGCATGTAGATCTGCTATTTTCACAATAGAACCGTGTTATACAAAATATACTTCCTCAACTCTTCAGGGTCGGGGGTCCCCAGTTAAAATATGATTATTTTGGGGGTCACGGCCTGAAAAGGTTGAGAACCAAGTGATAGCATGAATAGAATTTTTTTTTCTTCTTAATGCCTTGCCAAAAGTTCGGATCGGGAAAGATCGGGATCGAATCGGAAGCAATAATATTTGATCGGTATCGGATCGGGAGCAAAAAAACCCTGATCGGGGCATCCCTAATTTAAGTGAAATCCTGATCAGCGACAGGTGCTGAATTGTTTGTGCATTCTGCTCTGCTCACATTGTGTGTCAAATAAGAACAGGCGATAACCCGCCCGCCCCGCCGACCGCCAATTGAGTCTGAAATCTTGACAGTGGTCAACGGGTCGGCCACTGCGGGCCCCCCATGAATGTTCTTCTTAGGGGAGGGGGTTTAACCCATTTAGACTGGGAATGCATTATTATGCATTATTTTGTGCTTTAACTATTGAAACATAGCAGATATACAAGCTCACAGCGTGGTACCGAGTGCCACGCTGTGAGCTTGTAGATCTGCTATTTTTGAAAAATCTTGAACATTTGTGCAAATCTTTGAATATTTAAAATCCTTCTATGTTTCTATGTCAGTGGTGCTCAAACCTTTTCATGCGAAGGACTGCCAAAATGATATGTATTTGGCCATGGACCCCCATCTCTAAATATTTAGTTCCAGGGACCCCCCCAGAAGCATTTTTTTTTTGGGTGAAAAAAACTAAAACATAACATATATATTCAAAGATTTGCTCACATTTTCACGACTTAAAAAAAAATAGCAGATCTACAAGCTTGTAGCGTGGCACTCGGTGCCGTGCTGTCAGCTTGTATATCTGCTATTTTTCAATAGCTAAAGTATAAAATAATTAAGGCCCCTCCACTTTGGCCCCTAGTTACTCAGTCCCAAAGTCATACAGTAGATGGAATAATCACTCCAGAAAACAATCAATAGCTGTTGTCTAGCAGAAGTTCAACACAAAAACAACTACAGATAATCTATTATAGTTTCTGCTATTTTACTACTTCTAAGTCACCTTTTGATACGGGCGTTAATTCCACTAAAAACAAATCATCAACGTCCACCATCTCTTACCCTTGATGTGTCGTGTGGGGATGTGTTCCTCGAACTTTACCCAGAAGTTCTTCTCTCCTCCTCTGTGACCTTCTCTCCCATCATCCACCAGCAGGAAGACATCATGGTTCTTCTCCAGACAACAGGAGGCACTGGTTTTGTTCTCAACAGAGTAATGAACGGTTCTGCCCTGAGATGGAAGAAAACAGGAATTACATCTATTAATGTATGTAGTTATGTAATAGTAGACATTACTAGTAGTAGGCCTACTGTTGTTATCCAGGTGTTTCTGGTCAGTCCAAGATGGGGGAGTTGTGAGTATATACAGTATATACACAGGAAGTTGTGAGTATATTTAATTCAAAAAGGGGTCAATATTTACTAAACTAAAAATTCACATTGTCAAAAACTAGGGTGGATATTGGCAAGAATCTCGCAATGCAAAACGTATCATGATACTTGGGTCACGATGCAATAGTATCACGATATATTGCGAATCTTTGCGATGTGATACTATTGCGATATATCAGCTTTAAAAGCTGAAGACGCTGCTCTAATGTTGTTGTTTGTGTCATTCAGAGCCATTTTCTCGAGAGACCTCACTCACTGAACCATGGGAAGGGGAAGTAGCTACTATAGTACAGCGACATCTAGAGCAGGGGTTTTCAAAGTGGGTGACGGGGCACCCTGGGGTACCGCGACGGCAGTCCACGGGTGCCGCGAGATCATTTGATAATATTTGGGATTTATTTGGACACTTGAAAAAATACTTAGTATTAGAGATGTTACCGATCAATCGGCAATGGATCGGATCGGGCCGATCAAAGCGTGATCGGCAATAATCGGTGGTTTAGATCAAAAGGTAAATTCACCGATCCGATCCGATCGGTGCATCCGATCAACCAGCCGTTCAGTATGCCCACTTGAGGCCATTTTGGGGTATTGATTTCCACAGTGCTGAAGGAATAATTAGTTACTGCTATGATAATAAATACATAGTAATGCTGGTAAATAACTATAAGGCAAATATATAAATGAATTCATGAGTGAATTAATTAATTAAAGTTAAAACGTTAACATTTAGAAAATATAAATAATATATAAATAATAACTTGATCGGATCGGTGATTGATCGGTATCGGGTGATCAAACTTTTGTGATCGGTGCTCGGTGATCGGTTCCAAAAAACCTGATCGGACCATACCTACTTAGTATCATTTTAAACTTGAAGTACAACGTTATTTTCAGTCAGTTCTAACCAAAATGGCTATTATCTCAATGTTTTCCTTGCAAAATAATCACTAAAATATTGTCACTGTCGGGCAGAAACCTTGTATCTCCAAGTTTCAAATGTGTACGTCTTTTGGTAAAGCAAAGCCCTGCTTCATCATACAAGACTGTCGCACAAAACTAGTGAAAACAGCAGATCTACAAGCACACAACGCCTCGCATCGTATATTTTATAGATAATAAATACAAAACATACGGTTTTGGATATACACGGTTTCCACCCGACAACGACAATATGCTATAAATATAAGGTGCTGGGAGTGAAAATTATAATGTAGGGGTGCCTCGGATAAAAAAAATATTTATGGGGTGTCCTGAGACAAAACAGTTTGGGAACCCCTGATCTAGAGGCAGCAGAGTGTCAGGACCAGACTTCTACCATTGGTTCCTATGCATGGGAACAGATTTTATTTTCCTCAAAGTATCGCAATACTACGGCCTCAAGTATCGATACAGTATTGGCAAATAAACTATCGTGATGTATTGCCATATCGATTATATTGCCCACCCCTATCAAAAACAATGATATCACATTGTAATCTCAGTATTTATTATTATTAGAGAGTGGCAGTAACATAATAAACAGGACATTTAATATCAGTACATACAGTAGTAGTAGTAATAGTGTTATTTGGTAATTTTCAATTTGATTTACAATATCATTTCATTTCATTTATATTCATTTCATTTTGACCTTCAGGTTAGGCTGAAGCCCATGGCTTATTTTGCCAACCCTTGTTACATTTGTTTTATGTCAAAAACGCAAAGAAAGCAGTCAAGAAAAAAAAAAACAGCAAAAACAGGAACACATATCTGGAAGTTAGTTAAAAAGTAATGTATACATACACAGTATATACAAATATACACATATTTATACATACAGCCACATCTCTACTACTGTAACTATGACAAATATAAATAATTATGTTATTTATATTTGTCATAATTACAGTAGTAGAGTACAGTATGGTACAGTACAGTATAGTAGAGTTCTGTAGCAAGAATAATCATTTTATGAAGATGATTAATTAGATGGAGGAATGTGTAAACAGTGTCTGTGTGTCAATCACCTCAGGGTCGACCAACTGTTCTTTCTTGTGCACAACGCCCCAGGAAGAGATGCCCACTGCACGGACCCTGTCGTAGTCCCTCCTCGCCTCTCCTACACATCTCCCTACGCCTTCATCAAAGCCTTCTGTCAGGATCCAGGGGTAGCTGCTTTCTGTGGCTGTGTGTGTGTGTGTGTGTGTGTGTGTGTGTGTGTGTGTGTGTGTGTGTGTGTGTGTGTGTGTGTGTGTGTGAGAGACAGAGAGAGAGAGATACATCATTGCTATAGAGAGTAACAGTGTTAAATAGCTCTATAATGTGCAGTGGTGGAAACAGTACTCTTTTTACTTAAATAAAAGTATCAATACTGCAATGGAGAAATATCAGTTACAAGTAAAAGTCTGGTATAAAGAAATTACTTGAGTAAAAGATTGGTTACTTTCAAATAGCCAACATTTAAATAGGACTGAAGTGGTTTACTGTGTGTACAGTATGTGTTCTAAAATCTACATATAATTGTTGTGGAGTTAAAGTACAATATTATCCTCTGAGATGTAGTGGAGTTAAAATATAGAGAATTGGAAATACTCCAGTAAAGTGAAAGTACCTTGAATGTGTACTCAAGTACAGTACTTGAGTAAATGTACTTATTTACTTTACACCACTGATATTGTGACAGTCATCATCGCTATAGAGTGTTTGTTCAGTAACAGTGTTAAACAGCTCTATATTGTGACAGTAATCATTGCTATAGAGCAGGGGTCTTCAACGTTTTCAGGCCAGGGACCCCTTAGTTGAGAAAGAGATGAAGCAGGGACCCCCACAACCATCCATATAGTTTCATCGTTTGACAGCACAATCATCAGTGTATTTTGGATTCATGTAAATTTGTGTTTTCAGATATTTAACCAATTGAACCGTCCATACTTAATAAACTTGACCTTTCACTCTGTACTTTGTCTGCTCTTTTTCCCCTCTACATCAAAGCTTGTTGCCAAAAATAGCCGATCTACAAGCTCACAACGCCTCGCAGTGCGAGGCGTTGTGAGCTTGTAGATCGGCTATTTTTGGCTAAAGCTCTCAAAATATGGACACTGGGGTTCAAGTGGTTAATAAAAAAAGAGAAAATAACTTTCTATCACTCAAAGATTTGGAGGACCCCCTGTTGTAACTCTGAGGACCCCCTAGGGGTCCCGGACCCCCTGTTGAAGACCCCTGCTGTAGAGTGTTTGTTCAGTCGCAGGAGTCTCCCTATCTCTCCAGCTCTTTAATGAACAGAAAATGCATGTTCAGGTTTTTACACACACGTCACGCACGCACGCACGCACGCACGCACGCACGCACGCACGCACACACACACACACACACACACACACACACACACACACACACACACACACACACACACACCTGTTTTAACCAAGGCTTTGACCAGTCCCTCTCTGATGACCTCCTGGACCCAGGGTTTGACCTCTGACCTTCCGTCTCCTCCTACCACAGACACCACCAAGGGGGGTGGGAGTCCATTAGAACTCCACCCATCATCTGTAAGCCTCCTAGTCATCAGGTCGTAGACACGGAAGGGTTCAGTGTGTGATGACAGACGCAAGAACTACAGGTGATCAAAGAGACAAATCAGAAGATGACAGTGATGGACATGATCAACATAAATACACTCTCAACTGTCATATCAAGAGGGGCGGGCTTAAATTACACACTCACTTCTACCCTTAATGTCTATTCTAAAGTTGGAGTTTGTGTGTGTGTGTGTGTGTGTGTGTGTGTGTGTGTGTGCGTGTGTGTGTGTGTGTGTGCGCGTGTGTGTGCGCGGTTACGTGTAAGCGGTTGCGTGTGTGCGGTTGCGTGTGCGTGTGTTTGGTTACGTGTGTGTGTGCAGTTGTGCGTGTGTGTGTGCGCGGTTACCTGTGTATGGGGCTCCTTCAATGCCTTTAATCTCACCGAATTGCGCAGCACCGCGTACCATTACGCATGAACGCGTGACCAAGTACGCGTTCACACAGGCGCGCGTACAGGCGTGACCACTTTAAGTCAATGGGAAACTACATGACGCAACCACAAGTTCAGTTACACTTGGGGGTATGAGGTACGCGTACGTGAGAGTTTTGGCACTCATGGAGCGTTTGATTACGGCTCCCTGCGTAGCACAGCTCACATGAGCATGTCATGTATATTTCCCATTGACTTACCATTGTAAGTCACGTGACGCGTCACGTGACTGCCAGCTCTCCAATGAAAACTACGTGTGAACCTGTAAAGGTACACGTTTTCGTGTAAAGGTTACATGCTACGTTTAACTTTAATGCGAAAACGTGTACCTTTACAGGTGTAAAGGTACGTGTGAACGCGTACTTGGTCACGCGTAATGGTACGCGGTGCTGCGCAATTCGGTGAGATTAAAGGCATTGAAGGAGCCCCATAACCTGTGCATGTGTGCAGTTGTGTGTACGTGTGCGTATGCGTGTGTATGTTATGTATTGGGATGATTCAATGAAATCATCCTCAGGGACCTTAAAGTGATAACAACCTCCTCTTGACTGAATGATGTTAACACTTTCCATGCTACTGATTAATGGCCTGCTCTATTCCGATGCCACCATTATAAACTACTATTTTCACCAGTCTTTCTTGCTCTACTGAGAATTATCGAAAAGACAAAAAAATTTCACCCAGTATCTCAAATAAAGTGCAACTCGAGCACTTTCACCAGAAGTTAACCAGGGGTTTCAACGATGTTTAGTTGTTGAGCTATATTAGTTTTAAAACTGTCTGTTCTTCCCCAGAGGAGGAAAACAAAACGGAAACCTGAGAAATTGGCCCTTTTGTGAATGACACTTATTCAATCATTTCTCTCTCTTGAACCTTTTATTTTTTGGCTTCTGTGACATCATACATGTATAAAGTATTGTTGTCAGTCAAATCAAAACAAAAAAATATGTAAAAAATGTTTTTCTTTGGGTTTTTTATAAAGAAATAACGTTCAGCGTGAAAATCTATAGTTGTTTTACAGTAGACCTATGCTCTCTATGCCCCTCCCCTGCGGATGACAACACAGTCGCGTGCACACACCGCACGCACACACCGCACGCGCACGGACCGCACGCGCACGGACCACACGCACACACGACGCGCACGCACACAGAAGTTTGTTTGCTAAAAATGCCAAGCGAATCTAACGCAGGATTAGGAGCCTTCAGCCTCTTCGCCACTTTTTACCTTTTGTGAACAGTCGATCAAGAAAGCAAAGGTCCCATGACAGTCCCCCATCTGTCCACTCTCCAAGCGTGGAAGAAAGTCGAAGCAGCGTGTTGAAATAAAAGGTTTAAATCACTAATTTATTCAGATAGTCCCCTGCGTTTTAGCATTCCGGGGAAGGTTGTCACGTGGTATAGACACGATGCATACTGGTGGGGAAACATGAAAACCATGAGCGATATAAACTCTTTATTTCAACACGATGCTTGGACCTTCTTCCACGGTTGAGAAGCAAACAGATGACAGACCCGCACAGAACCCCCACTCTCCGGGTAGGATGTTCGCAAAAGGCAAAAAGCGTTCCTGACGGCGGAGCTTTCCCGATAGCGTCCGATTGTGGATGACATGAATGAGGAATTTCATTTATGAGCATGCATAAGCTAAATACATGGGCGCACTCACCGCAATGGACATTACACGTTTCTCCTGGTGTTTTTTTCCTCGTCTATATACTACATCTCCTGCCAAGCAAGGTAAGGGCTGTGTTTGTGTGTGTGTCTGGTGTGTGTGTGTGTGTGTGTGTGTGTGTGTGTGTGTGTGTGTGTGTGTGTGTGTGTGTGTGTGTGTGTGTGTGTGTGTGTGTGTGTGTGTGTTTCTCTCTGGCTGAACAGAGTACTGTAGCGTGCTCTGTTGATGGCTCTGTGGCTCTGTGGCATGGCTCTGTTGTTTGTTTTGCTCCTTTTGAAGTAGCAGAGCTGGTTTTGAGGATGAGAATTGAGAAGTGTGGTTGGTGTGAATTGAAAATGTAATAACTTTTTTTCTAAATAAGTTAGAAGTCCCAAACTTTGTCACAGGGTGGGGAAGAGTGTCAGCTAGGGGTAATTGCTGTTAAGTGCTTTTCTCGTCAATCTTCGTCTGTGGCCTGGCTGCCTAATTAATGATTCTCGTCAATCTACCTCTGTGGCATGGAAACTGTTAAACAGATGATGGAAGACAGAGTATCATGAACCACAGAGAACATTGATCACATTGTCAGTCTCACACTTACAGGTCTGGGTCTCCAGTGTCCCTCAAACTTCAACTCTCCATAAGCATCAGTTTGCTGTTCAGAGGAGTGCAGCTCAGTGGTCCACTCAGTGTCCTCAGCTGTCTTGATGTCTGTTGGATGTTTGTCTCTGGGACGTCCACACTGACACCGTCCATCCCTGGTGACACAACAGGACAACACATCAATACACCACTGCTTCTCAAAGTGGGGTCTGGGGACCCCCGGGGGTCCTCCAGGGGGAACCAGGGGGTCCCCAGCAAAATGAGGAACAGTTTAAACACTTAAACCCTATTTTATCTTTCAGATGTTCAAAAACAGCCGATCTACAAGCTCATCACAACATGACACGTTGGGGACCCCCAGGGGGTCCTCCAGGGGGAACCAGGGGGTCCCTAGCAAAATGAGGAAAGTTTTAAACCCTATTTTATCTTTCAGATGTTTAAAAACAGCCAATCTACAAGCTCACCACAACATGACAAAAAATTAAGAACAGTTTAAACACGTAAACTCTATTTTATCTTAAAGATGTTCAAAAACAGCCAATCTAAAAGCTCATCACAACGTGACACGTTTATTTTGTGCTTTAACTATTGAAAAAGAGCAGATCTACAAGCTCACAGGCTTGTAAATCTGCTATTTTTGAAAAATCATGAAATATCTTATAATATTTAATCCTTCTAAGGTTAAAAAATTAAAATAAAGGTTTCTATGTCAGTGGTGCTCAAACTTTTTTTCATGTGAAGGACCCCCAAAATGATATGGTATTTGGCCACGGACCCCCTATTGAAAATAGTCACTCTGTGCCGCGCTGCGAGCTTGTAGATCTGAGCTTGTATATCTCCTATTTTTAAGATAATTAAGTCCCCTCCACCTTGGGCCCTAGTAACTCAGTCCCACGTTTATTTTGTGTTTTAACTATTGAAAAAAGCAGATCTAGAAGCTCGCAGCGCGGCACTCGCTGTGAGCTTGTAGATCTGCTATTTTTGAATTATTATGAAATATCTTATAATATTTCAAATCCTTCTAAGGTTAAAAAAAAGGTTTCTATGTCAGTGGTGCTCAAACCTTTTTCATGTGAAGGACCCCCAAAATGATATGGTATTTGGCCACGGACCCCCTATTGAAAATAGTAGATCTACAAGCTAACGAGCTAGCGAGCTTGTAGATGATATGGTATTTGGCCACGGACCCCCCATGTCAAAATATTTAGTTCCAAGGACCCCCCAGAAGAAAAATTTGAGTTACAAAGATTTGCACACATTTTCACGTCGTTTAAAAAATAGCAGATCTACAAGCTCACAGCGCGGCACTCAGATATGCTATTTTTTTAAAAGACTGTTTTTGAAAAATCAAACATAAAAAAGTTTCTATGTCAGTGGTGCTAAAACTTTTTCATATGAAGGACCCCCAGAATTATATGTATTTGGCCACGGACCCCCTATTGAAAATAGCTTGATCTATAAACCCAAACGGAATCTGCGGGCTTTTTTCTGGTTTTCTGTGGTGATTCAGGAGGAAAATCTGCGGGATTCTGCGGGGTGTTTTTTTCACCTTTTAGGGTATCAGATAGTTATCCAGTAATGTAATAAATGTGTTTGTAGCACAAATAACAACCCAAACATGCTAAATAAACCTTAAAGTACCACAAAGTAAGAGCCATTAGTCAAACCTTAGATTTTTTATTCAACACTAGTAATTCCCTGCCTGAACATTCTTTACACATTCAATTCAAATAAGAAATGTGTAAATAAAATGTATTTGCCACTGAAAAGGGATAGATTAAACATTAATCTTAAGAAAACAAGTTACCAATAACCATGGGTCCAACATGAACATACATAAACATAAATTAAATTAAATAAATAATGTATAAATACTTATAATAAATATATAGTGTTTATAGATAACCGATTATAATTTTTTGAACATTTTAAATACATAACAATTTATTATTAATTTCAACCACAGATGTTTGTTTTGTCTGCATGTATGCAAGTCTGTTCATTGGAAAAGAACAGTTTACTTTAACTACTTAAACCCTCTATTCTAAGACAAACAGACCTGAGTTGCAACTTCTTTTCTATTTTTTAACACCAATTCTCTTTCATAAACATCTGCAAGCTCACAACATGCCACATCGTTACACAAAAAGAGAGAATGGGAACAAATAAATAAATAAATAATGTTTCAAGAGGGGATAGAAAGCACTTCTGGAACATTTAAATAATAATTTGAAACACAGATGATTGTGTTTCCCTGCAAGTTTTAACATTCTATACAAGACAAGGCAACCTAAAGCATGAGTGAGTGAGTCAGTCAGTCAGTCAGTCAGTCAGTCAGTCAATCAGTCAGTCTGTGAGTCAGTCAGTCAGTCAGTCAGTCAGTCAGTCAGTCAGTCAGTCAGTCAGTCAGTCAGTCAGTCAGTCAGTCAGTGGCTTTCAGTAAGTTAGTCAGTCAGTGGCTTTCAGTCAGTCAGGCAATCTGGGTAGGTCAGTCAGTCAGTCAGTCAGTCAGTCAGTCAGGCAATCTGAGTCAGTCAGTCAGTCAGTCAGTCAGTCAGGCAATCTGAGTAGGAGTCAGTCAGTCAGTCAGTCAGTCAGTCAGTCAGTCAGTCAGTCAGTCAGTCAGTCAGGCAATCTGAGTCAGTCAGTCAGTCAGTCAGTCAGGCAGGCAGGCAATCTGAGTGAGTCAGTCAGTCAATCAGTCAGTCAGTCAGTCAGGCAGTCAGCCAGTGGCTTTCAGTAAGTCAGTCAGTCAGTCAGTCAGTCAGTCAGTCAGTCAGTGAGTGGGGGTTCTGCTGCCGACAGTTGAATTTGGCAATAAGCAACATTTTAACGTTGCGTTCGGTCAGGCTCCGTCGGTACTTTGTAAGCAGCATAGTGTAGTGTGAGAAAAGTCTCTCGACATCCACAGAGGTAGTGGGTTGATGGAGGTACAATGCTGCTACTGGGGCAAGAGTGGGCATTCTGTCCTCCCTGGCTGCCCACCACTCCACAGCACTGACACCCCCCACAGCACTGACACCCTCAGCATCACTCTTGTCCATGTGGACGTAGCGGTGCCATTCCTCAGCTGACACAAGGGTAAGGGCAGGAGCCACCTGGACATATAGTCCAGTAATTTTAGGCCAAAATTAGGCTAAACCTAAAACAAATTGCAATAGTAGCAAACTCAACTGATTTTGTATCCTCAATATGTCCTTAGTGAGAGAATAAAAGTCCCAAGGAATCCCATCGGGGGAAAGTTTTGAAAACGACCTACCTACCTTCACTTACTATACACTACACTATAAAGGAAAAAATGACTCCCAAAAAAATCTGCTTTAAGTGGGATGTGAGGGGTCAAACTAGGGGTTTTTAATTATTCTGAATCCATTGCAAGCATTTGTTTTGCACGAAAAACATTCCTTGGGCAAGAAATGGCCCCTCAAAATGATGGTTTAGTGATGAGTCATCAATTTTCACAGTCTTTTGGGGTCCGTTTTTAGCCCAAGGAATGTTTTTCATGCAAAACAAATGCTTGCAATGGATTCAGAATAATTAAAAACCCCTAGTTTGACCCCTCACATCCCACTTAAAGCAGACTTTTTGGGAGTCATATTTTCCTTTATAGTGTAGTGTATAGTAAGTGAAGGTAGGTAGGTCGTTTTCAAAACTTTGCCCCGATGGGATTCCTTGGGACTTTTTTTCCCTCACTAAGGACATAATGAGGATACAGAATCAGTTGAGTTTGCTACTATTGCAATTTGTTTTAGGTTTTTTCATATAATGACTGGACTAATAGACCTGAATGTTCTTTCTTAGACCGGCAATCTTTGCTGGGTCAAACACTGGGAGGGCTTTGAAGAGCTCCATGCTGGGGTGTCTCTCCATCACAGCCTGCAGCTTTGCAGAGCAGTCAGCCATGGTATTCTGGAAGAGCTGAGTGCAGGCATCACGTTCATTCTCATCCAGCTGCCTCAGCTGCTCTTTGGTCCTAGGACGCCAGTCTTTAGCCCCTGCACTGCGGCCGTAGTCAAACAACATGCCGAGGTTGTCGAGTTGAGCATGGATAGTGGCGGCAGAGGGCTTGGATGTCTCCTGCAGTTTGGTGATGGTGGTCATGATCTCGGTGCTGTGCTCAACAATGAAGATCGCATGGGCCTTTAGAGTATCTTTCTTCTCTTCTAGCAGCGCTCTCAGGTCCCGGACAGCCTTGGTGGACAGTGGCAGATGGGGTATGAAGTCATATAGGATGTCCAGGTTCTCTGAAAGGTACTGGACAGCTTCAATCCAGGAGCCCCATCTGGTCACAACCGCCAACACGGGCATGACGGGGGCCACGCCCATTGACTGCATATAGGCTCGTAGCTCTTGGCGACGTTGTGTGTGTATACACACACACACACACACACACACACACACACACACACACACACACACACACACACACACACACACACACACACAGACAGACAGACAGACATACAGTATATATATTTACAGTATACATACATACATACATACATACATATAGACACGCACGCGCAACACACACACACACACACACACACACACACACACACACACACACACACACACACACACACACACACACACACACACACACACACACACACACACACAGTCACACACACAAAATACTTGAATCCAACACAATGCTGCACAATGACAGTGATGTCAAACACATTCTATGAAGCTATCTATGAAATCTATGAAAGGCAACACAATTTTATACAATATTTAGTGGGGGTCCCTTCTTCATCTCTCTCTCTCTCTCTCTCTCTCTCTCTCTCTCTCTCTCTCTCAGTTAAGGGGTCCCTGCTTCATCTCTCTCTCTCTCTCTCTCTCTCTCTCTCTCTCTCTCTCTCTCTCTCTCTCTCTCTCTCTCTCTCTCCCTCTCTCTCTTAGTTGAGGGGTCCCTGCTTCATCTCTCTCTCAGTTAAGGGGTCCCTGCTTCATCTCTCTCTCTCTCTCTCTCTCTCTCTCTCTCTCTTAGTTGAGGGGTCCCTGCTTCATCTCTCTCTCAGTTAAGGGGTCCCTGCTTCATCTCTCTCAGTTAAGGGGTCCCTGCTTCATCTCTCTCTCCCTCTCTCAGCTAAAGGTTCACACACACACACACACACACACACACACACACACACACACACACACACACACACACACACACACACACACACACACACACACACACACACACACATTTCTCTCTCACACTGTGTGTGTCTCTCTCTCACACACCCCTTTCTCTCACCGTCTCTGTCTCTTTCACTCTCTCTCTCTCACTCACTCACACACACACACACACACACACACACACACACACACACACACACACACCTCTCTTTCTCTCTCTCCATCTCTCTTTCAGCTCGCAGAGTGAAGTCAACAAATCGAGCGATGCATCGCTACGCATCGCATTACGGAGTGTATCTTTAATGGCGTTTACTGCAGAGCAGCTCGACGACGCGACCACAATTATTTTACTTCAGCATATTGTTAACCAGCTAGTACATAAGAAAAAAGCTACTTACCCAAACCACTCGCCTTCCTGTTCTTGTGCCTTAAGGATTTCAGATGCTCCAGAACAGTTTGTTTCCTCAAGTAATCCACGGAATGCTGACAAACTTTACAGTACAAAACTCCCCCGTCCTCATAAAAGTCATTTGCAAATTCATATGCCCTGTCTCTTGCCGTGATGCGTGTCGCTAAATGACGACGCCTCAGCTCCTCGGCAGTAAATCTGACTTTAGACATCGTTTAGTTGATAAAAGTTAATTAAATATTCTCTTTTTAGTTGTTGGTCCTCCTCACAGCACGGCGCATTTAGCCTAGTCACAGACAATGGGGGAGGGTCGGGATGCGTTCAGGTTAATTCAAACGGGTGCCAAATCACACTGGGGTTTTTACTGCAACATTTAAGTTTTCAGATTCCGCGGAAAATCAGCGTAGTTCACCGCGGAACACCGCGGGCGCAGATTCTGTGTGGGCCTGCTGATCTACAAGCTCACAGCATGGCACTCAGTGCCGCGCTGTGAGCTTGTAGATCTGCAAATCCTTCTAAGGTTTTTGAAGAAAAAAAATTAAATAAAGTTTCTATGTCAGTGGTGCTCAAACCTTTCTCATGTGAAGGACCCCCAAAATTATATAGTATTTGGCCACGTACACCCCAAGTAAAAATATTTAGTTCCAGGGACCCCCCAGAAGCAAAATTTGAGTTACAAATAGGGGTGTAACAATACATTTTAATAGTGATTCGATACATATCACGATACATGGTTGACGATACATGGTTGACGATACGATATATGGATGATATTTGTTCATTCATGGCAATACGATACGATTCGATTCAATGATTTAAAATCGATATAGTAACTATTTAACAAAGACATTAAATCTGTGTGAAAGGTGTGGATAGCGCAGGTTTTTAAGGGAAACATGTATTATCATGGATATAAATAAGTAAACACAGTGATTATCTGCCAAATACATGCACATTGTTGACAAACCTGCACCTTGACATGAACCCAGAGATTACACACATTTATCGATAGACCAGTGTAGCTATATGGAAAGGAAAAGTAATTAAACCACTCCTTTTAAATTTTTCTTCTTAAAAATGCTAAATACAATGCACAAGTAGGTAGTATCGATACAATCGATTCTTTGCACTGCCGATTCGATACAATACAACTTTGATTTTTTAAGTTAAAAACGTTATTTCGATAGTTACTATATCATTACACCCCAGAGCCCTGCACGGGTCCAATTTTGACAACCCGCGCCCGCCCGTCCCGTCATTAATCAGATCCGTGGACCGCCCGCTACCCGTCATTATTAAAAAATCAAAACCAGACCCGCCCCGCCCGTCAAAAAATGGACCCGTCGCCCGCCCCGCTACCCGTGATTACATGCATTAAAGTAAATAGCCTACAGCCGTGCGTGCGTTCTTTCAATGGCATTGCTTTCACTCCATAGTTGATCCCCCAGCGAATCCTACTGCACGCCGTCGGAAAATGCTGTTATTAAGCCTATTATTAATAGGTCTATTATTATTTGGATAAAGTAGAAGAACCTTTAAAACCAATCATACTAATTTTAAATTGTATCATGATCTGACATTGTCGCGACAGCTTGTTGCTGCTGCTGCTTTCTGCCTCCGCTGCTTTGTGCAGTTGTATTTGTCATACGACGGTGTCGCGCATTGAAAATATCAGAGCTACAAGCTCACAACATTTCGGAACTTGCAGCTTTGTGAGCTTGCATGTCTGCTATGCTCGACACGCACCGTCATACGGCGAAGCACATATCCAGCTTTTCACAGCTGAAGGGAACGCCACTCGCTGTCTGTCTGTCTTGGTTCGCTCATGATAAACAGCGTGAGGTAGTCTAAACCAAACCGGACCCATGATGTGACGATAATAAAGGAACTCCTAATAGTCGTGGAATCACGTGGATATTATACAATCATGCACCTTTCAACTACATCGCGCGCTAGGCAAGCAGATCACTCGCGGCCACTTTATTCAGTTGTGTGTCGGTGTCCTCCTCACTGTGAGTGTGTGCGCTCCAGCCGGCTGCCGCCGCTCCATGTGTGTGACTTGACGTTTAGGTGGAAACAGTGCTGTATGCATGCCGTGGTTCTGTCGTCCTGCTGCTCTGCATGTGTGCGCTCTTGTGACGTTGTTTTAGGCAGAAACAGTTGTCTGATTTTCACAGTAAAATGTCATCCGCCCGTCACCAGCCCGTGTTTAGTCGCGCACCGCCCGTCCCCGTACCCGCAAATTTATAGTTGAATATATTCCGCCCGTAACCGCCCGTCAAACACGGGTACCCGTCGGGTACCCACGGGTACCCCACCCGTTGCAGGGCTCTGTTACACCCCTAGTTACAAATGTTCGCTTAAAAAATACATTAATTCAAAGATTTGCACACATTTTCACGACTTTCCAAAAATAGCAGATCTACAAGCTCGCAGCGCGCGCTGCGAGCTTGTAGATCTGAGCTTGTTTATCTCCCATTTTGAAAATAAATAAGTCCCCTCCACCTTGGGCCCTAGTAACTCAGTCCCACGTTTATTTTGTGCTTTAACTATTGAAAAACAGCAGATCTACAGCTTGTAGATCTGCTATTTTTGAAAAATCATGAAATATCTTATAATATTTCAAATCCTTCTAAGGTTAAAAAAAGGTTTCTATGTCAAACTTTTTTCATGTGAAGGACCCCCAAAATGATATGGTATGTGGCCACGGACCCCCCATGTCAAAATATTTAGTTCCAGGGACCCCCCAGAAGCAACATTTGAGTTACAAATAGGGGTGTAACGATACTAGAGATTCGATACATATCACGATACATGGTTGACGATACGATACATGGGCGATATTTGTTCATTCATGGCAATACGATACGATTCGATTCAATGATTTAAAATCGATATAGTAACTATTTAGCAAAGAAATTAAATCTGTGTGAAAGGTGTGGATAGTGCAGGGTTTTAAGGGAAACATGTATTATTATGGATATAAATAAGTAAACACAGTGATTATCTGCCAAATACATGGACATTGTATATTGACAAACCTGCACATTGACATGAACCCAGAGATTAAACACATTTATCGATAGACCAGTACAGTAATCCGTCCCCAAAAATGATATTAAAAAAATATATAAATTCATGAATTAATATATTATTGTTATACTATGTATTATTATTATTATTATTTAACTATTATTATTACCCCTATCGTTATTTGCGTACACGACAACCAGTGCTATTGCTGGTGTACGGCACCAAATTTCCATGGCCCACCATATGGATCCTGTGGGTGTGAAAAATAAGGGGGTGGGCTTTGCATGTTCTCTGGGACCCCATCTACGTATGGACGCCACTTGATCGCCCATCAGCCGTCTGGATGATCTTTTATTCCTTTTTATGTGTTCCTTATTATAACTGCTAGGAATCTTGCAGTTCAAGCACATTTCCACAGTGTGGCAGGCTATTTTCAAAGCTATTGGAACAGCCCACCGTGTACAGACAGAATCACAATCTATTGCCCGTGTACAGTGCATGATCCAAACTTGTGAGGGGCATAAAATCTGTAATAAATTGCTCCAAACATATTGTAAAAATCTAAAACTTCTGTCCATCCATATTCAAAGTAAGCCGCATGTAGGCAGTTGTCCTTCACGTATTCATATATATTTAATGTATTTATTCCATAAATATTTTTTGGGTGAGGGGGGCTCAACCCAATACAGCAGATCTACAAGCACCTCGCAGATCTACAAGCACCTGCCAGGGACACAGTTTGGTTGGCCTGTATAAGCCTTGCTGTCAACACACTACTACACCAACCATCACCTGCCTACCAATCAGGTCACCAAGCCAGGTGTGGTCAATTAGTGCCTGTCTTTTGATCAGTGCCTCCTGCCAAGTGGCCTCAGTCTTTCTTTGGAGTTCACTAGGAGAGAAGCATGTTTGAGCTCAGAGCAAAGTGTGTTTGTTTTCCATTTGGACTTACTGTGTTTTGTTGGTGTGTTTGCAACCAAGACCAAAGGAATAGCATATGCTCATCGCCTAACTTACAGGGCAGTACTGTAGTATAGCCTAGGCATGTTCATGACTAAAAACTAGGGCCCGTGTATGATGGGTAAAATTATGATACATAATTATGTTATTGGTGTATGAAGCTCATATGACCATATAAGGTTATATATTATGAACTGAACTCACAGTATAGAGACCACATTTTGTGGATACTGTAAAGCTCAGGCTAATAGATTACGGGTCATAGTAACTTTGGTTGCCCCGACTGTAATCATGTTTTGATATACTGTGATACTATGATATAAGTCACGAGTGGTGGAAAATTACAAGCACTACGTGTCCCTTTCTTCCTGTTACTTCCTTGTTATGATATGGGAACGAATGAATAAGTTCCACGCTTCTTACTGTCATAAACTGTATGTCTTTATATACATGTTTTCCTCCATCTTGGGGGAGAGAGAGAATCCTCAACCTACCAGCTAGTGGTGGGGAGAGAGAATTATCAAGCTACCCCTATGGTACGCTCACTGTTTGTCTCCTCTGTCTGTCTCTCCTCAATACAGCAATCTAAGATCAGTCCTTTGGTCTCTGTGTTTTATTTTAACTATGGATTTATAGATCCATATTTATCTTTATTAATGAATTTACATTTCAATGGTCCTAATCGAGCGAGGATACTGTTTGCAACATTGGCCGACTGAGGGACGGATAAAGTGTTCAGGCTGTTAGCCATTTAAAGTTCACTTTCTCTCCCCCGGTGGAACAATGTTGCAACACGTATCTGATACCAGACCAGGAAATCTCTACATTGCTGTATTTTCAGACAAAAGATTTTATTAGACAACAGTGTTATCTGAGTTTTGGATTAATGTGGACCCGCGTGGACATCCAGGAGCAGCACCGGACCGTGACGAAAGGTTGGATATCCCACCGATGCTCCACCGCCCGGCTGCACCTGGATCTCTGCGCGTGGCAAATTCCTAAGATGATTAAGATAAGTACATATTTACTTAATCCCCTAACGTGTCGTGTCTTTGAATTTTGAATTAACGATGTTAATGTAATGATAATTGATATGATTTGTGAAATATGTTCTCCCTCCGTCGGAGGAATGTTTTGGTTTGACACGCGTCGTAAATTAAACCCTTATCTATAGATACAGATGGTCGTAAAACTCTTTTGTTTCATCTTACAACGTTTCAAGGTGGTGATCAACACCTTAAATCTATTTTTAACTATTTCCTGTTTGGTTTCTCTCCCTCTCATTGCCATGAGGAAGCAGAGATAAATAGTGAGTTCCATACTTTAACTTTTTTCGGTACCGTCGTTTTTTGTCGTCGTCTTCCACAAGTTGTTGTTTTGTCAGTTTGTTTGGACCCTATGAATGGTCATTATTTGTTTGGCTTATAACCTAGGGCGAGCTTTTTAGGCAGCCTGATTAAAACCGTGCTCCTTAGTCAGTTTGTGGTTATAGCTTGTTTGGCTGGACCATATGAATGGTCAGTATTTGTCAGTTTGTTACTGTTATGTTCACTGTACCGATAATACTGTGTTTATTTAGGTCTCTCACTTTCATGGCTTGGCGCCAGGCCATTGGAAAGTGAGAAACAATATTTTATCTTTGACTATTTTATGGACCATTTCTGTCTTCTGTAATGAATAATATTAAGTACTTTTAAGAAGTTTTAAAATGTCTCTGTGAGAGAGATTAAAGTTAAGATTTAAGATTAAGAATAACTAACTCAAATTATTGATGTCTAAATTAATTTAAACTATTGTAACATTAAGATTTTAGAGCCTCCCATAGGATTATGGTTGTGTTTACAGTATTGTTAATTCCTGTTTACTCTATCTGTCCCTCACTCCCTTGCCGCAGTCGCGATGCAGGTGGGGGAGTCAGGAACAGCCTAAATTAATATAATATGTTGTAACGTTAAGTTTTAAACCTGACCAGAGGATTCTGGCTGTGTCATTTATTTGATGACTTCTCTGTGAGAATGAGTTTGTTACTGTATGTGTGCGTGCATGCATGTGCGTGCGTGTGTTAGAGGTGGAGTGTCTGAGCTCAACCCCTCTCTCTCTCGTCAACTTGTGTGTGCCGTTCCAATATTGTATGTGTGAGTGCGGGCATGCGCCTGTGTGTGCGTAAATGTCGCTTTAACCCCTTATCTGTTTCACTCTCCCCCACTCTTGTGTGAGTGTGTGCGTGAGCGTGCATGTGACTGTGATTCATGCCTGTTGAGGAGTGTGCGTATGTATGACTGTGTGTAACCACCTGCCAGCCAAGGCCGCACTGTTTTTGTGTCTGATATCTCATGTTTTGGGAACATGACCTACTTTCTCTTATTTTTCGTCAACACTCTAATTGTTTTCTGTCTTAAGTATTTTGTTGATGTTCTATCCTGTCTGTTATGATAAACACTTTAGAAAAAACTCCATTACCCATAAATCTCTGTTGGGCACGTCATGTTCCCTGGTTACCATAACAACCAAATTAGACCCCATTGTTGAAAAGGACACAAGGTCGCTTCTCGCCCCTGAGGCGTATTACTTATCACTGACACTGTACTGACACTGTGCAGCTCTCCCCCGTACTCACTGCTACTGTATGTATACTGTAGTGTATGATTCAAAGCCCTTTTCATTGATTTAAATAATTTAAATTATTTTATTTAACTTTTACAACTTGTTGTAAAAAGGGGGGAGTTTAAGTTTAATATATTTTAATTTTGATTTGTTTTTGATTAATTTAATTTGGTTTTTCATTGATTTATGATTTCAATTTGAAACTTAATTTGAAATATTTCTGTTTCAACATGGGCTGAGATGGAGCGGAGAGAGGAATGCAGTGTGGGGAAGGAATCGGGTCACCGGAATCACCACGAGGCGGGGTGCAGACGAACCACCACCTGAGAGGCCAGGACAGTGCATGCCAACCCACCGCAATCGGCACGAGTAAATCGTGCCTGGTCGGTGAGTTTCTGTTGCACTGTTGAAGAATGTTAAGCCATGTAGTAGTACAAACGCTACCTGAAGTTCTGAACTAAATTGTTTTGGAAACAGTAAACTGGCCAAAGGTTTCGTCCCCCGTAGGAAACACCTGAAACACCTGAGAAAGACCCAGAAGAACCCACAGCTTCTGCACGTCCTCTCCCCGACGTCTCTCCAAGCCCCACCGTCATCATCATCATCATCATCATCATCATCATCATCATCGTCATCACCGTCATCATCGACTTTTTAATTAATCTTTTTTAATTTTTCATTCTTTAATTCTTTATTCAATTTTAATTCTGTCTTCATTCATCTGTAAAAAACGATGAAATGATGTGTCACATTTCTTTAACTTTAAGGATTTATTACAGTTCCTTATTGAAAATTTGAATTTCTAAATATTATTAAAGTCTTCATAATATTATTATTATTATTACCCTGATAAAATGTTTAATATGGAGGTCATATGAACCTCATACAAAAATTAAAAGGATAGATTGATGGGTAAAATTATGATACATAATTATGTTATTGGTGTATGAAGCTCATATGACCATATAAGGTTATATATTATGAACTGAACTCACAGTATAGAGACCACATTTTGTGGATACTGTAAAGCTCAGGCTAATAGATTACGGGTCATAGTAACTTTGGTTGCCCCGACTGTAATCATGTTTTGATATACTGTGATACTATGATATAAGTCACGAGTGGTGGAAAATTACAAGCACTACGTGTCCCTTTCTTCCTGTTACTTCCTTGTTATGATATGGGAACGAATGAATAAGTTCCACGCTTCTTACTGTCATAAACTGTATGTCTTTATATACATGTTTTCCTCCATCTTGGGGGAGAGAGAGAATCCTCAACCTACCAGCTAGTGGTGGGGAGAGAGAATTATCAAGCTACCCCTATGGTACGCTCACTGTTTGTCTCCTCTGTCTGTCTCTCCTCAATACAGCAATCTAAGATCAGTCCTTTGGTCTCTGTGTTTTATTTTAACTATGGATTTATAGATCCATATTTATCTTTATTAATGAATTTACATTTCAATGGTCCTAATCGAGCGAGGATACTGTTTGTAACATTGGCCGACTGAGGGACGGATAAAGTGTTCAGGCTGTTAGCCATTTAAAGTTCACTTTCTCTCCCCCGGTGGAACAATGTTGCAACACGTATCTGATACCAGACCAGGAAATCTCTACATTGCTGTATTTTCAGACAAAAGATTTTATTAGACAACAGTGTTATCTGAGTTTTGGATTAATGTGGACCCGCGTGGACATCCAGGAGCAGCACCGGACCGTGACGAAAGGTTGGATATCCCACCGATGCTCCACCGCCCGGCTGCACCTGGATCTCTGCGCGTGGCAAATTCCTAAGATGATTAAGATAAGTACATATTTACTTAATCCCCTAACGTGTCGTGTCTTTGAATTTTGAATTAACGATGTTAATGTAATGATAATTGATATGATTTGTGAAATATGTTCTCCCTCCGTCGGAGGAATGTTTTGGTTTGACACGCGTCGTAAATTAAACCCTTATCTATAGATACAGATGGTCGTAAAACTCTTTTGTTTCATCTTACAACGTTTCAAGGTGGTGATCAACACCTTAAATCTATTTTTAACTATTTCCTGTTTGGTTTCTCTCCCTCTCATTGCCATGAGGAAGCAGAGATAAATAGTGAGTTCCATACTTTAACTTTTTTCGGTACCGTCGTTTTTTGTCGTCGTCTTCCACAAGTTGTTGTTTTGTCAGTTTGTTTGGACCCTATGAATGGTCATTATTTGTTTGGCTTATAACCTAGGGCGAGCTTTTTAGGCAGCCTGATTAAAACCGTGCTCCTTAGTCAGTTTGTGGTTATAGCTTGTTTGGCTGGACCATATGAATGGTCAGTATTTGTCAGTTTGTTACTGTTATGTTCACTGTACCGATAATACTGTGTTTATTTAGGTCTCTCACTTTCATGGCTTGGCGCCAGGCCATTGGAAAGTGAGAAACAATATTTTATCTTTGACTATTTTATGGACCATTTCTGTCTTCTGTAATGAATAATATTAAGTACTTTTAAGAAGTTTTAAAATGTCTCTGTGAGAGAGATTAAAGTTAAGATTTAAGATTAAGAATAACTAACTCAAATTATTGATGTCTAAATTAATTTAAACTATTGTAACATTAAGATTTTAGAGCCTCCCATAGGATTATGGTTGTGTTTACAGTATTGTTAATTCCTGTTTACTCTATCTGTCCCTCACTCCCTTGCCGCAGTCGCGATGCAGGTGGGGGAGTCAGGAACAGCCTAAATTAATATAATATGTTGTAACGTTAAGTTTTAAACCTGACCAGAGGATTCTGGCTGTGTCATTTATTTGATGACTTCTCTGTGAGAATGAGTTTGTTACTGTATGTGTGCGTGCATGCATGTGCGTGCGTGTGTTAGAGGTGGAGTGTCTGAGCTCAACCCCTCTCTCTCTCGTCAACTTGTGTGTGCCGTTCCAATATTGTATGTGTGAGTGCGGGCATGCGCCTGTGTGTGCGTAAATGTCGCTTTAACCCCTTATCTGTTTCACTCTCCCCCACTCTTGTGTGAGTGTGTGCGTGAGCGTGCATGTGACTGTGATTCATGCCTGTTGAGGAGTGTGCGTATGTATGACTGTGTGTAACCACCTGCCAGCCAAGGCCGCACTGTTTTTGTGTCTGATATCTCATGTTTTGGGAACATGACCTACTTTCTCTTATTTTTCGTCAACACTCTAATTGTTTTCTGTCTTAAGTATTTTGTTGATGTTCTATCCTGTCTGTTATGATAAACACTTTAGAAAAAACTCCATTACCCATAAATCTCTGTTGGGCACGTCATGTTCCCTGGTTACCATAACAACCAAATTAGACCCCATTGTTGAAAAGGACACAAGGTCGCTTCTCGCCCCTGAGGCGTATTACTTATCACTGACACTGTACTGACACTGTGCAGCTCTCCCCCGTACTCACTGCTACTGTATGTATACTGTAGTGTATGATTCAAAGCCCTTTTCATTGATTTAAATAATTTAAATTATTTTATTTAACTTTTACAACTTGTTGTAAAAAGGGGGGAGTTTAAGTTTAATATATTTTAATTTTGATTTGTTTTTGATTAATTTAATTTGGTTTTTCATTGATTTATGATTTCAATTTGAAACTTAATTTGAAATATTTCTGTTTCAACATGGGCTGAGATGGAGCGGAGAGAGGAATGCAGTGTGGGGAAGGAATCGGGTCACCGGAATCACCACGAGGCGGGGTGCAGACGAACCACCACCTGAGAGGCCAGGACAGTGCATGCCAACCCACCGCAATCGGCACGAGTAAATCGTGCCTGGTCGGTGAGTTTCTGTTGCACTGTTGAAGAATGTTAAGCCATGTAGTAGTACAAACGCTACCTGAAGTTCTGAACTAAATTGTTTTGGAAACAGTAAACTGGCCAAAGGTTTCGTCCCCCGTAGGAAACACCTGAAACACCTGAGAAAGACCCAGAAGAACCCACAGCTTCTGCACGTCCTCTCCCCGACGTCTCTCCAAGCCCCACCGTCATCATCATCATCATCATCATCATCATCATCATCATCGTCATCACCGTCATCATCGACTTTTTAATTAATCTTTTTTAATTTTTCATTCTTTAATTCTTTATTCAATTTTAATTCTGTCTTCATTCATCTGTAAAAAACGATGAAATGATGTGTCACATTTCTTTAACTTTAAGGATTTATTACAGTTCCTTATTGAAAATTTGAATTTCTAAATATTATTAAAGTCTTCATAATATTATTATTATTATTACCCTGATAAAATGTTTAATATGGAGGTCATATGAACCTCATACAAAAATTAAAAGGATAGATTGATGGGTAAAATTATGATACATAATTATGTTATTGGTGTATGAAGCTCATATGACCATATAAGGTTATATATTATGAACTGAACTCACAGTATAGAGACCACATTTTGTGGATACTGTAAAGCTCAGGCTAATAGATTACGGGTCATAGTAACTTTGGTTGCCCCGACTGTAATCATGTTTTGATATACTGTGATACTATGATATAAGTCACGAGTGGTGGAAAATTACAAGCACTACGTGTCCCTTTCTTCCTGTTACTTCCTTGTTATGATATGGGAACGAATGAATAAGTTCCACGCTTCTTACTGTCATAAACTGTATGTCTTTATATACATGTTTTCCTCCATCTTGGGGGAGAGAGAGAATCCTCTGCCCTGCCGTTATGGTGGGGAGAGATTTATCAAGCATACCACTAGGATGATATGCGCACTGTCTGTCTGTCTACCTTGTCTGTCTCTCCTCAATACAGCAATCTAAGATCAGTCCTTTGGCTCTTTGTCTTATTTTAATTATGGATTTATAGATCCATATTTATCTTTATTAATTAATTTACATTTCAGTGTACACAGTGGATAATCCCATCAACGAGGAGCTACAGGACTGGCGGGAGCCTTGAGCAGCCTGGTGGGGACCCCGGGTTTCCAGGGGGTCCCTGGCTGGTTCCCAAAGTGTGGTTTGGGGACCCCCAGGCTTTCCATGGCTGGTTCACAACTGCCTAGTACATTCATGGCTGGTTCCCAAAGTGTGGTTCGGGGACCTCTGGGGGGCCCTACAGGGTGTCAAAGGGGTCCTTGGCTGGTTCCCAAAGTGTGGTTCGGGGACCTCTCTGGGTCCCTGAGGGGTTTCTGGGGCCTTGGCCTCGGACTGCAGAGTCCGGGGACTACCGATCAGGGATCACCTCCGCTCCTGTCCGACTTTGGGGCCTCGGCCTGGGACTGCAGAGTAGCCAGGGACCCCCTGGAGTTCCGGGGACCCCCGGGGACCACCGCCAAAAAGCTAAAAAATGACCAAATGATCCCCCCAAAGGGGCTGCTCACAGGGAATTCCCGGGGACCACGACTCCTGGTGCTCCGGAACGACGCACCAGGTCGCGCCCCTAGTGGAGGACCCCCCGCCACTGCAGCGCAAATAAAATGCTGTAACTCGATCTAGGAATGACCGGGAGAGCTGGGGCCGGTACTCACGCGTCCGCCTCGGCGGCCCGGAGACGGCCGTTCATAGAGCGCCACCTAGTGGCAGACCCCTGCAACTGCAGTCCGCTAAAAAGGCTTTAACTCGGCCCCGGAGCGACCGGGAGAGACGGGGACGGCACCCAGGGGGTCCCCGGCGGCAGGGCCACCGCGTGGGCCCCGAGGGACCCCTGGAGCTCCAGGGACCCCCAGGGACCCCAGCGCCACCGGGAAAAGAAATATGGAAAATACTCAATTAGCCGATCTACAAGCTATTGCTCCGGATCCAGCCTACTGTAGGCTAGTGAAGCCATCTAAACTCTCCACTTCCCTAATCTATTCTCCCACTGTGCTGGACTTGGATGTGCTGGGCTGTGCTGGACTCTATCAGGCTCTGGTGGGCTGTTTTTGGCTCTGGTGGGCTGGGCTGGGCTCTGGTAGGCTATACAGGGCAGTGCTGTAGTATAGCCTAGGCATGTTCTGGTGTAGATGGACACTAATATGGGTATAAGTAACTCAGAGTGTACTAATGGAACCAAATGGACCCTACTAATGGAACCAAATGGACCCTAATATGGGTATATGTAACTCAGAGTGTACTAATGGAACCAAATGGACCCTAATATGGGTATATGTAACTCAGAGTGTACTAATGGAACCAAATGGACCCTAATATGGGTATATGTAACTCAGAGTGTACTAATGGAACCACGGCCCTGCCATGAACTAGAAACACCACATAGTGTTGTCTTGTATGCCTGTTTACATCTGCCCACACTCATAATAGTATGTTGGTCCGTCTTTAGAACACGAAGGGTTCCCAGTTCGATCCCGGGCTCCCCCTGAGTTAATGTCGAAGAGTCCTTGAGCAAGACTCTGAACCCCTAACTGCTCCTGATGAGCAGGTTGGTGCCAAGCATGGTTTCCTCTGCCATCGCTGTATGAATGTGTGTGTGTGTGTGTGAATGGGTGAATGTAATGAATGTGTGTGTGAATGGGTGAATGTAGTGCACAATCTATGTAAAGTGCCTTGGATAAAAGTGCTATATAAATGCACCATTTACCATTTATGGGATAGGTCAGGGGTCTTCAATAGGGGGTCCGGCACCCCTAGGGGGTCCTCAGAGCTACTGCAGGGGGCCCTGTTGTAACAGAATGTGTGATAGGAACGTCTTTAGTTCTGTTGTAACAGAATCTTTGTGTGACGGGAACGGTGTACATTACACCCCTATTCTGAGGGAAATAGCAGATCTACAAGCTTGAGCTTGCAGTCCGGCTATTTTAGGCAAAGAGGTTTGATGTAGAAGTAAAACATAAGTGGAGACCAAGTACAGCCTTGTTAAGCATTTCATGTCATGAAAGGTGCTCTACAAATAATGTTTATTACTAGTAAGACGCCTCAGGGCGACATGCGACCTTGCCAAGGTCGCGCCGATTCTTGGCCATTTGGCCAGTGATGTATATCGGACCAGTTACCCATATATGGAGATCCATGTACTGTAGATAGTACATCCCTTTATGCCCATACATGGAGATCCCTGTCTGAACCAGCCACACAGATATGGGCCATGTCTTGGCCATCTGGCCAGTGATATAGTATATATCAATGACATCAGGGATCTTCATACATGGGCATAAAAGGGATTCTGGGAATACCCATATATGGACTTTTACATAGGTGATGTCACCTATGATATCACCTGTGATGTCACAGTGATGTGTCTGGTGTAGTGCTGTGCACCCTGGTCTGGCCTATTCAAGCCAGGTCCAGCCTGTAATGGCCTGGTGGAGACATCTAACTACCCCCCTTCCCTGGTCTATACTCCTACTTGGCAGGACTGGGCTGGACTTAGGTGTGCTGGAGCTCTATTGGGCTCCTGTGGGCTGTATTGGGCTCTGGTGGGCTGTGCTGTGCTTTGCTGGGCTCTGTTAGGCTGTATGGGGCAGTACTGTACTATAGCTTAGAAATATTCATGTAAAACTATTGGCTGTGGCGTGCACACAAAACCATGTGGTAACTCAATATGGTTATTGTGAGGCTGAAGATGCTTTCCATCATAGTGACATGCAGAAAAAAACTGTCCATATAGTATGGTTTACATAGAAGTCATGCCTTAGTGTACACGGCCAATAGTTTTACATGAACATGCCTAAAACGACCCTTTCCCTTGACCGTTCGAGTTAGGAGTGCCGTGTACACAGGATCTACAGAGCTGGCTGGAGTATGGAGCAGCCTGGTGGAGTCTGGTGCAGTCCTGTGCACCCTGGTCTGGCCTATTCAAGCCGGATCCAGCCTACTGTAGGCTAGTGAAGCCATCAATTAGATCTACAAATCATGTGGATGTGACAGGTGATGGATTTAGAGCTACAAATCATGTGGATGTGACAGGTGATGGATTTAGAGCTACAAATTATGGTATGGAACTGCCGATGGAATTAGATCTACAAATCATGGGGATGCGACTAGTTTTAGAATTAGATCTACAAATCATGTGGATGTGACAGGTGATAGATTTAGAGCTACAAATTGTGGTATGGTTTAGATCTACAAATCATGTGGATGTGACTGGTTTTAGAATTAGATCTACAAATCATGTGGATGTGACTGGTTTTAGAATTAGATCTACAAATCATGTGGATGTGACAGGTGATGGATTTAGAGCTACAAATCATGGTATGGAACTGCTGATGGAATTAGATCTACAAATCATGTGGATGGGCCAATTAGATCTGTAAAACATGTGGATGGGCCTATTAGATCTCAACAAATGGCTCTCTGCTGCCCTCCATTGGGAAATTGTAGTCGGCACAGGTGCCGTACACGACACCCTGTTGCAAGCGTACACGCCCCATTATAACTATGGGGGCGTGTACGCTCGCGTGTACTTCGAGCCTATATTGTACACGAGGCTTATATTTTTCTATTGGAACTCCCTATCGTGTACGGCTTAACTATTGTTATTATCACAGTGGCTTTTTCCTTGACCTTTCGAGTTAGGAGTGTCGTAGAGACACGAGACCGGGTTTGTTGGATTCAGCGTCAAAAAGTACGTCAGAAAAAGTGTATTTTATCCGAAAGAATGTGTAATCGTGTTGGTGGCGTGCAAATTTCGTGTCTTTTTCTTAATCGTAAAGGGTTCAAATTGTCGGAGAGACACGAAACCCATTCCATCGGATCAGGCATCCTTCAAATATGAAAAGTGTTTCCTGCGTGAAACAAACGTTTTTTTTTAGATTTTTTTAATTCCATTTTCTAATTTTCTAATTCCATCGGCAGTTCCATACCATAATTTGTAGCTCTAAATCCATCACCTGTCACATCCACATGATTTGTAGCTCTAAATCCATCACCTGTCACATCCACATGATTTGTAGATCTAATTGATGGCTTCACTAGCCTACAGTAGGCTGGATCCGGCTTGAATAGGCCAGACCAGGGTGCACAGGACTGCACCAGACTCCACCAGGCTGCTCCATACTCCAGCCAGCTCTGTAGATCCTGTGTACACGGCACTCCTAACTCGAACGGTCAAGGGAAAGGGTCGTTTTAGGCGTCAAAACGGGCCCTTTGTCCTTAAAATGAATAAAAAAATCTAAAAAATATGTTTTGTTTTAGGCCGGACACACTTTTCATATTTGAAGCATGCCTGATCCGATGGAATGGGTTTCGTGTCTCTCCGACACTTTGAACCCTTTACGATTGCGAAAAAGACACAGAAACCCGGATTTTTGTCCTTAAAATCAATAAAAAAATCTAAAAAAAAACGTTTGTTTCACGCAGGAAACACTTTTCATATTTGAAGGATGCCTGATCCGATGGAATGGGTTTCGTGTCTCTCCGACAATTTGAACCCTTTACGATTAAGAAAAAGACACGAAATTTGCACGCCACCAACACGATTACACATTCTTTCGGATAAAATACACTTTTTCTGACGTACTTTTTGACGCTGAATCCAACAAACCCGGTCTCGTGTCTCTACGACACTCCTAACTCGAAAGGTCAAGGAAAAAGCCACTGTGATAATAACAATAGTTAAGCCGTACACGATAGGGAGTTCCAATAGAAAAATATAAGCCTCGTGTACAATATAGGCTCGAAGTACACGCGAGCGTACACGCCCCCATAGTTATAATGGGGCGTGTACGCTTGCAACAGGGTGTCGTGTACGGCACCTGTGCCGACTACAATTTCCCAATGGAGGGCAGCAGAGAGCCATTTGTTGAGATCTAATAGGCCCATCCACATGTTTTACAGATCTAATTGGCCCATCCACATGATTTGTAGATCTAATTCCATCAGCAGTTCCATACCATGATTTGTAGCTCTAAATCCATCACCTGTCACATCCACATGATTTGTAGATCTAATTCTAAAACCAGTCACATCCACATGATTTGTAGATCTAATTCTAAAACCAGTCACATCCACATGATTTGTAGATCTAAACCATACCACAATTTGTAGCTCTAAATCTATCACCTGTCACATCCACATGATTTGTAGATCTAATTCTAAAACTAGTCGCATCCCCATGATTTGTAGATCTAATTCCATCGGCAGTTCCATACCATAATTTGTAGCTCTAAATCCATCACCTGTCACATCCACATGATTTGTAGCTCTAAATCCATCACCTGTCACATCCACATGATTTGTAGATCTAATTCTAAAACCAGTCACATCCACATGATTTGTAGATCTAATTCTAAAACCAGTCACATCCACATGATTTGTAGATCTAAACCATACCACAATTTGTAGCTCTAAATCTATCACCTGTCACATCCACATGATTTGTAGATCTAATTCTAAAACTAGTCGCATCCCCATGATTTGTAGATCTAATTCCCACCAGAGCCCATTATTATAGCCTTCCAGAGCCCAGCACAGCCCACCAGAGCCCAAAACAGCCCACCAGAGCCTGATAGAGTCCAGCACAGCCCAGCACATCCAAGTCCAGCACAGTGGAAGAATAGATTAGGGAAGTGGAGAGCTTAGATGGCTTCACTATCCTACAGTAGGCTGGATCCGGCTGTTATAGGCCAGACCAGGGTGCACAGGACTGCACAAGACTCCAGCAGTCTCCACCGGGCTGCTCAAGGCTCCCGCCAGTCCTGTAGCTCCTCGTTGATGGGATTATCCACTGTGTACACGGGCCCTAGTTTCTACATGCCTTAGTGTACACGGCCAATAGTTTTACATGAACATGTCTAGGCTATACTACAGTACTGCCCTGTATAGCCTACCAGAGCCCAGCACAGCCCACCAGAGCCCAAAACAGCCCACCAGAGCCTTTTTGACAGGTGATAGATTTAGAGCTACAAGTTATGGTATGGAACTGCCGATGGAATTAGATCTACAAATCATGGGGATGCGACTAGTTTTAGAATTAGATCTACAAATCATGTGGATGTGAAAGGTGATAGATTTAGAGCTACAAATTATGGTATGGATTAGATCTACAAATCATGGGGATTGGAATGGTTTTAGAATTAGATCTACAAATCATGTGGATGTGACTGGTTTGAGAATTAGATCTACAAATCATGTGGATGTGACAAGTGATGGATTTAGGGCTACAAATTATGGTATGGAACTGCCGTTGGATTTAGATCTACAAATCATGTGGATGCGAATGGTTTTAGAATTAGATCTACAAATCATGTGGATGTGACAGGTGATAGATTTAGAGCTACAAATTATGGTATGGAACTGCCGATGGAATTAGATCTACAAATCATGGGGATGCGACTAGTTTTAGAATTAGATCTACAAATCATGTGGATGTGACAGGTGATAGATTTAGAGCTACAAATTATGGTATGGATTAGATCTACAAATCATATGGATGTGAATGGTTTTAGAATTAGATCTACAAATCATGTGGATGTGACTGGTTTTAGAATTAGATCTACAAATCATGTGGATGTGACAGGTGATGGATTTAGAGCTACAAATTATGGTATGGAACTGCCGATGGAATTAGATCTACAAATCATGGGGATATGAATGGTTTTAGAATTAGATCTACAAATCATGTGGATGTGACTGGTTTTAGAATTAGATCTGCAAATCATGTGGATGTGACAGGTGATGGATTTAGAGCTACAAATTATGGTATGGAACTGCCGATGGAATTAGATCTACAAATCATGGGGATGCGACTAGTTTTAGAATTAGATCTACGAATCATGTGGATGTGACAGGTGATAGATTTAGAGCTACAAATTGTGGTATGGTTTAGATCTACAAATCATGTGGATGTGACTGGTTTTAGAATTAGATCTACAAATCATGTGGATGTGACTGGTTTTAGAATTAGATCTACAAATCATGTGGATGTGACAGGTGATGGATTTAGATCTACAAATCATGTGGATGTGACAGGTGATGGATTTAGAGCTACAAATCATGTGGATGTGACAGGTGATGGATTTAGAGCTACAAATTATGGTATGGAACTGCCGATGGAATTAGATCTACAAATCATGGGGATGCGACTAGTTTTAGAATTAGATCTACAAATCATGTGGATGTGACAGGTGATAGATTTAGAGCTACAAATTGTGGTATGGTTTAGATCTACAAATCATGTGGATGTGACTGGTTTTAGAATTAGATCTACAAATCATGTGGATGTGACTGGTTTTAGAATTAGATCTACAAATCATGTGGATGTGACAGGTGATGGATTTAGAGCTACAAATCATGGTATGGAACTGCTGATGGAATTAGATCTACAAATCATGTGCATGGGCCAATTAGATCTGTAAAACATGTGGATGGGCCTATTAGATCTCAACAAATGGCTCTCTGCTGCCCTCCATTGGGAAATTGTAGTCGGCACAGGTGCCGTACACGACACCCTGTTGCAAGCGTACACGCCCCATTATAACTATGGGGGCGTGTACGCTTGCGTGTACTTCGAGCCTATATTGTACACGAGGCTTATATTTTTCTATTGGAACTCCCTATCGTGTACGGCTTAACTATTGTTACCCTTATTATTGTTATTAATATGCTGGTGAAATTGGCTTGGCAATCCTTTCTGTTTTTATACTGTCATCAGTATCAACAAGCAACCCCCCTGGTTGCTTGTTTCTCTCTCAAAAACAAAACCTGGCAACATTGGGTGATCAGACTCAGATGTGTTTATCTTAGCACAGGACGCTAAACAAGCAGGCTGCAGTGGACACACATGCTGCTCATGATGAAATGCATTTATTTAGTGCAATATTGTGGATATGTGTGGCTGGCTACCAACAGGGAGGAAACGTTGGAAAAGCACTGTTGATAGCACGGGAAATAGACGCTTCACGGACATTTTTTTGCGCTTCTTCAGCAGCCTTTGATTTTAGCACTTTTGCGGGAATAGCATGGTGCCCTGTCCTTCAGCACGTAAAGCGTGTGCATTAATCTGGCCATTCTTTGGCATGATGTGAGTTTGTATGCCTCTTAGATTAGCTCACGCAGCCCCCACTAGCTGCAGTTCGATGTGTGTGTGTGAGGGTCAGTCAGAGTGTGTGTGGAGGGATGAGGGAGGGAGGGACGGGGAGAGAGAAAGCGAGAGAGATAGACGGAACACTATAGCCCCGTTCAGCTCGCATGATGTCGCATCGTTGTTTTTGTTCAGATGAACTGTAATGAGATGGAGTTATTTATTTGAGCGAGCGGACCTGTTGTTGTCGAGAGTTAAATAAAAGAAAGAGAAAATAAGCTGCCACAGCACGGGAACGCTCCAGCTTGCATGGCCGTACCGAACTGTAAAACGTAGTATCGATACTACCGATACTACGGAAAAGTAGTATTGTACCGAACGGATTTTTTCAGTATCGGTATTTATCGATATACCGATATTTTTGACAACACTACTGTATATGGAAAGGAAAAGTAATTAAACCCCTCCTTTTCATTTTTAAAAATGCTAAATACAATGTACAAGTACTGCCGATTCGATACAATACAAAATAAAACTATACGATTTCCATTTTAGCTGTTTTCATTTCGATATACTTCGATTTTTTAATATATATTATTTAATATTCGATAAAGTTACTATATCGTTACACCCCTAGTTACAAATGTTCGCTTAAAAAATACATTAATTCAAAGATTTGCACACATTTTCACGACTTTTCAAAAATAGCAGATCTACAAGCAGTGCCGCACTGCGAGTTTGTAGATCTGAGCTTGTATATCTCCTATTTTTAAAATAATTAAGTCCCCTCCACCTTGGGCCCTAGTAACTCAGTCCCACGTTTATTTTGTGCTTTAACTATTGAAAAATAGCAGATCTACAAGCTCGCAGCGTGGCACTCGCTGCGAGCTTGTAGATCTGCTATTTTTGAAAAATCATGAAATATATTTCAAATCCTTCTAAGGTTAAAAAAAAAAGGTTTCTATGTCAGTGGTGCTCAAACTTTTTTCATGTGAAGGACCCCCAAAATGATATGTATTTGGCCACGGACCCCCTATTGAAAATAGTAGATCTACAAGCTAACAGCACGGTCTACAAGGTAACATGCTGATGCCGCACTGTGAGCTTGTATATCTCCACCCAGGGCCCTAGTAACTCATTACGGTATCTACAGGCTACACTGCATATGTGTCATATTACATAGAATGAACAAACTGAATCAAGTACTGTTTTCAGGGCAGGTTATTCTTCTCCTCCTCGTTCAACTAAAGAAGGTTCTCTCCATCTCTCCGTGTCACTGGGCTGTGCTTGAAGGTCAATCAAATCCACGTCAGTTCCAAAGTGGGAGTTTGTTCTGATTGTAGCAACTGACACATCATTTACAATGAATTGATAAACGCTGTCTCCTCTCCTCTCCTCTCCTCTCCTCTCCTCTCCTCTCCTCCCCTCCTCTTTTTTTATCTTTCTAACTGGTGTTTTTAATGGTTGGTGATTATTAAAGTTAGGTTTGTTCTGAATTTCATATAATGTCAACCACAGTAATATAATGGTTGATTTGCTGTATTATGTATTAAGATAATAAAGGTAGTTTTTAAATTCAAATTATCCTCTCCTCTCCCCTCCTCTCTCATAGATATTATAATGTTGTGTTACTTTATTTAATATCCAAATAGCCTATTAATAATTGTAGGAGCCAATATGGGTGTTTTGATTTATTTTGTTTATATGGTGGTGGTATTGCTCCCCCAAGACATTAGGGGCAGTTGACGTAGCGGTGGTTCACGTCACCTTGTTCTACTGCTCATCATTGATAAAATAGACACACGTGTGCGGTGCCCGGTGTGTTTGGGACGCCGAGAGATGCAACAGTTCTTACCGTTCGCAACCGTTCGCAACGCTACCGCACGTTCACACGTTTACAGCACACACAATAGGAACGCAAGAATATAGGAAACAAACAGAAAGAAACCAGAAAACACTTTATTGTTTATAGTTAAGCACTTGGGTGACTTTTGGGGTTTTGTTGTTAAACAAATGCGTGCTGCTGTTGGAGCCAAGGAGGAAACAGCTTGTGGGGCGAGCGCGTCAAGAAACTTTTGGTGAGTTCCAAATACCACCGTGAAAGCTGAACGCGGCATTAGGCCAAATTTAGTTTTGTCACTACAAAAGTAAGAACTATATCTCTATCGAGAAGCCATTGAGGACATCGTTGGATTGTTTATGTTCGCAATGAGGACAGCGTTGGACTTCAAGTGAGGACACGGATGGAAGGAATCCATCCAGGAGGACTGAAAGGCTAATTTAAGAAATTCATAGTTAAACAATGTTACTGGAACTCCAAGACAGACTGCCTTACAAGACATATAAGCATCTGTGATAAAAAGAAAAGAATATATATGTGGAAAAACGAGCGGTTTCCCCCCCTTTCTATTTGCAAATATGGACTGATGTAGTGAAGCCTTTAATAATTGTAATGATTAGCCTACATACTTTTATGTTAATAATTATTATTTCCTTTTTCTCTGCTGCCAGTCGTAGGCTACAACATCACATAAATATAATCATGAATCATGATTCATGCACATCTCACAATTCTGTGCAGCACGTGAGTTTGTAGATTCAATATACTGTGCGCAAGTTGCGCAACACCGCTGCACGTTGACAAATTGGTCGTTATAGTGAAGTGATCGCAGCTGCTTGGCAGAAAGAAGAAAGACTGCTAGAACGTTAAACATCAGCCTTATCTGCTTCAAATAGGCAAGCTAGAGAAATGACACATGAACCAAAAGCATAAAGAAGAGGAAACAAGTGGAAAGGGGCGTTTATAGAGGAATATGGACAGAAAATGAATGCGCTGTTTATCCGGTAGCCAGATAAGTCGACCTCTTTCAAAGTCGACCCAGACTCGTTTCCCAACGGGTCTGAGGCCTTAAACTAGATGCAGATTAGACTAAAATCAAATCTGTGCTCCTGGGGGTCCCTGGAACAAAAAGGTTTGCAATAGGGGTCCATCCGTGGAACAAACTATTTTGAGATGGGGGTCCACAGCCAAAAATACATTTTGGGGGTCCTTAACCACTGATAGGCACATTCTACAAATGTCTTCTAAATCATAACAATTTTCTGAAAAAAACTTATGTGTCCATCAGTGTTTCTCAAACTTTGTCATGTGAAGGACCCCCAGAATGATATGTATTTGGCTACGGATCCCCATCACAAAATATTTTGTTCCAGGGACCCCCAGAAGCAAATATTTGATTTTTGTCTATTCTGCATCTAGCTAATAGGCCTGGGACGAAATATCGATATGGCGATATATCGCGGTATTACCTCCCGCGATAATTATCGATAAATTGACGGCAAATATCGACTTTTCATAACACCAGGGATTTCCCATTTAACCTACTGTATGGTGCAGTAATATGGTGCATTACCGCCAGCCGCCTGCACTGTTTGTAGTGGGGGCGCTAGAGAGATAAATTAGACTAGAGTGGCAGTATTATGCACATGTGAGGAAGAGAGTGTGAAAGTTACTTGTTGTTCAGACCAGAGTCCACTCAGTCCAGACAGACTGTCAGCTGCGCTCTCTGACCATCAGAGGGGCAGAGAGGAGGAATGGTGAGGAGGATGCATCTTATTTTCATTTTACAACAAGGTAATTTGAGCAACACAACTCTGTTTGTGTTTAGTCAGTGGACACACACATAGGCTACTGTACTGTACACATGCAGCCACAGCCACCATTACAATACACAAATGCATGATATACACACCCACGTTTATATAATGAATGGAAGTGATACGCACACTCAAACACAATGATGTTCCCCCTTTGCCTCGATCTCCCTCATGTTATTGTATTTATTCATACATCCTCACCACTGATATGGATTTAACTTCATTGTATTTTACTGTATTATTATCAAAGCAATAAGAACATGAAACAAATTGGTTACTTGCACTCTCACTATTGAGAAATAATTTATCCTCCTGTAAATGTATTTTGCACAATAATACTATTTTAGAGGTTATTTTAAAGGTTCCAGTCAGTGTTTTTGCTGTTAAGACAAGAGGAGGCACTTTGCATGCATGCACATTTTTTACATGTGTCAATCTTATTTTAGGCTGTGTGTTTCTTGACAATTAGGCTACATTTTCACTGAATGCTTTTTAGTTATGGATTGATTAGTTAGTAGGCCTACCCATTGTTGTGCTGGACAGACAAATTGTGGGCAGGTTACAAAGTTGCAGTGTTTGTTGTTTGAGGCAAGATTAATTTACTTATTAGCCAATTTATAAAATAATCTTGTAAGATTAATGGAATACATGTATAATTCCAGAGTTTTGCCTTTTATTGTTATTTTAAATTTTCAGTTACAAATATCGTGATATATATCGTTGATGACATTTCTTGCAATATATCGAATATCGAAATATATCGAATATCGTGATATTATTGTTATCGAGAGCCTAATATCGTGATAGATATCGTATCGTGAGATAGCAATATCGTCCCACCCCTACTAGCTAAGGCCTCAGACCCGTTGGGAAACGAATTTGGGGTCGACTTTGAAAGAGGTCGACCTTTCTGGCATTCGTTTATCCTAACTGGACTCGTCAATGCAAAGCCCCTTTAGAAGCGCAACAGCTTTGCTGTGACATTGTTGGCTGCCTGAAAGGAAATAATTTTAGACAGCACCAAGAAGATGAAGCATGGATGGCACCTCCAATGTTAGATTCCACGCACTCTGACCACAGGTAAAAGCTCACAGCAGCAGCAAGCAGCAGCACCACCACTCAGTCAATTTCAATTCAATTCAAAGGAGCTTCAGTCACTACTGTACACACAGCTGCTGCTGCTCCCTCTGCCTATTCACTCGGCATGATTATGTTGAATATTAAAATCATGTGGGAATGCGTTCTCTGTTTGGACATTATAGCTATGATAGCGTATGTGGGACTGTCAGTCCAGTATCGTATAACAAATAAAATAATAATAATAATAATAAAAATAAAAACATAATTCTCAAAATAATCTGGGGGGCCAGAAATAATTTCCAAGGGGCCAGTTTTGGCCCGCGGGCCGCCTATTGCCTACCCCTGTTTTAGCGTTTGCAATTTGAAATAAATTGAGCTATAATTCCAGTATCTAACTAAAATGAACGGGCAGGAAGAGCCTGAAGGTACGGCTGAAGATGATGAACTCCCTACTGGGAATTCAGAAGCCGTTCCTATACAGGAGGAGGCAACGGGAAAAAGGCCGATTACTTTGACAGAAAAGGGTTATCAATTGTACATTGAAAACATACAAAAGGAGAGAAAATCACAATTTGGAAAGGCAAGTCAATTGTTAAAACTAATTGAGGCTTACATGCAAACAAATGAAAACGTTGCAGAGGTTCAAATTGGTTTGAAACAGTTCATAGGCCATTGTGATGGTGCTGCTGAAGTGCACCTACAGCTGATTCAATTGCCACTCCCTGAAGAGGAGATTAAAAGGCAGGAATACTGGTTTAAAACTAAACAGACTTTAAATAATAAGTTTGAAAAGCATGTTGTAAAATGGCTGTCTGAAAATGGCATTGAATTTAATTGTGAAGAGGAGGATGAGGAGGTTGTTGATGTCAACCCGGAAGATAGTGCTTCCAATATCACAAAGAAATTGTCACAATTAAGTACTACTTCCTCAGCTGCTCGCAAAGCGCAGGCAGAAAAAGCTGCGTTGCTTGTTTGTGTTGCAGCACTTGAAGAAAAGCATGCATTGGAGGTTGAGGAGGAAAATATAAGGAGGAAAAAAGAGAAACTTGAAATGGAAACTCAATTAAGAGCTACTGAGGCAAAATTACAAGTATTGGAGGAAAGTGAGCCTAGCCATAAGAGAACAAGTGATGACATGAATGCATACCTTGTCCAATCCAAATCTCAAACTTTACAGCAAACTACTTCAACTGAACCAAATACTAACATGCAAGAAAAACAGCCTGCACCATTGCAGGCCACCGAAAGTCCTCCAATTACATCAACCACTCAACCCACAAATACAGTGTCCTATACACAGGACACTCGACCAAAACAACCCAGACAAACAATACAATTTGAAACGACACATGTTGAAAGGCCTCCCCGTGTACAACAAACTCAGCCTCACCGTGGACAACCAACTCAACCGCTTCATCATGGACAACCAACCCACTCACTTGGAACAACACATGCGTTACCCCGCACACCTAGTAGACCAAGCCGGGACCACCAATATCCAACTCCAATTCCAACCCAAGCACATAGGAGCAATGCTGATGTTAATTTACCTTCTCCAGTATCTCCACACGATGACAACAGTCAAAGTAACATTCACAGCTTGCTAAGGACACAAAATGATATCACAGCCTTACTTGTCAAACAACAAATTGCTGCCTTATTACCACAAAGAGAAATCCCAGTGTTCAGTGGGAATCCTATGGAATATGGAACGTTTATCAAAGCCTTTGAACATTCCATTGAAAAGAAAACCGACAACAGCCAGGACTGTCTATATTTCCTAGAGCAGTTCACCAAAGGAAAACCAAAAGAACTTGTTAAAGGTTGTCAATTCTTGCCTCCGGACCAAGGCTATCAAAAGGCCACATTACTGTTAAAAACACATTTTGGCAATGAAAGTAAAATAGCTTCAGCTTACATGGAAAAGGCTTATGCTTGGCCTATAATTAAGCCAGAGGATGTCAGTGGTCTACAATCCTATGCTTTCTTTCTTAGAGAGTGTTGTACTGCTATGGAAGACATTAGTGGCGTTTCCATAAACTTATTCGAATTAGGGAAGCGAATTATCAGAAATACGCATTAAGACAAAGCGAATTTAGCATGTTTCCATTTGTGTGTGTCATTCGAATTAGCGACGTTCGCAAGAGTTGATCGGGCTGATTTTTTTCAGACCGAACCTGCATGAGCACTGCACCGTCTGCACGTCTGACTGCTGTGACTCGGTCGCTGTCTAGTAGTGGGAAGAAGGGATTATCAGTCATCATCATGGCCCCAAATAACTTTTAAATATATTACAATTGGCATTTGGTGACGAGTCTCTTACGAAATTGGCAAGAGTTCCTCTCAATACATAAAGCTACCGGTTCACCGGGAAAACCGCGGTCGCGTCGCTGCACAGTGCTCATCCTGCAAGTTTCAGCGTCCTCTGGAAGGTCAGGTGGCCGATCTGCAAGCTCACAACGCGGCGCGGAGACGTGGATGCGAGCTGCTGTGCCTGTGAGCTTGTAGATTGGGCACTTCAGGCATGCAACACCGTGGGATGAGGAAGGGTTCGCTCGCCACCGATGGCTTGAGGTGAAAACTTTACACAAAATTTACACATGGTCCGTGTCACTCCGTGTGTAACAAACAACAGGTTTGTTTTGTGGGCTAACACTATACCAAAGCGGCAGGCAGGGGAAATGGACCTAGAACGTCATAATCTATTCGCATTTATTGTCTGACCCGTTTCCATTCACTTAAGCGCATTTAGTTTATTCGATAAAGGCTCAAAATCCTCCTCCTCCAAGCGGATAACTTTTTTTGCGGATAATGAAAGTTTATTCGCACTTTGAAGTGTTTCCATAAAAACATTTTGCGAGTAAGCCGTTAATGCGCAAAAAGTGGCTTTATGGAAACGCCACTACTGAGAATATGGAAGAATTGAATGTTACTTCTAACATGCGCTTAATCATGATGAAGTTGCCATACAGACTTTGAGAGCGTTGGAGAGTCGTGGCCTGTGAGCTACAGGAGCATAGAGGCCTCAGAGCTCTCTTTCCAGATCTGGTTAATTTCATTGAGAAGCAAATCAAAATTATGTCAGATCCTTTATTTGGTGATATTTACGACACTAGAGTTGACGCTGGCAAAAAGAGCTTAAATATAAAAAGTCAAAAGTACAAAGCAAGTAGTTTTGCTACTGTAGCAGCTGCTATTGAGCCAGAAGAGCCACAAGTGGCATCTGGCAGCTCAAAGGAGCTCTGTTTATGCTGTCAAGGAGCACACCTATTGGGGGAGTGAAGTAAACTGAAAAAGATGATGCATATGGACAAGATTGTCTTTCTAAAGGAGAAAGGTGTCTGCTTTGGTTGCTTAAAGAGAGGACACATGAGCAAAGACTGTAATAGGCGGCTCATTTGCAATGTGTGTAGTGGAAAGCACCCTAGCATACTTTATATTCAGTTTAAAGAAAAAGAAAGCAAAACAGTTCAACAGGAAGCACCAGTGAGCAGTGCTCTTATAACTATGGAGTCATGTGGCCATACAGGGGCCGGGGAAGAAGACAATTGTGTTTTTTTCAATAGTGCCTGTGCAGGTTAAATCACAAAAGGGTGATAGACTGATGCAGACTTACGCATTTTTAGACCCAGGAAGCACAGACACTTTTTGTACTGGCAGTTAAACTTAACAGGAACACGCAAAGACGTACTACTCCGCACAATGGGGCAAAACAAAGTTGTAACCTGTAGTGCATTTAAGGGACTAGAAATTTGCGGCCGCTCCATTTCTAGACTCAGGCAGGACTGCTCTATATTTGATCAACATAAGGGGTTTAGGTTTTTAAGTCAGATTAAAATGTTTTCAATACCTTATTGTCAATATCTATCATGAAAAGGGATGGTTATCGTTTGGATTTTTACGATTCTGGTTCCGGTTCTGCTTATCGGTTCCTAACGGTTCCTATTTCGGTTCCAAAATGGTTAAAAATATATATTTTTAGCCGAAACTGAATAGAGATTTAAAAAAAAAAAAAATGTTTTAATTATATATACACATTATTTTTAAACATTCTTTATTTATTGGGTAATAAAAGGTAATATGTCTCCAGTTGCATAATTGGACATTTATGGCCTAATTGTGTTATTTGCGACCGTAGGTCGCAGTTACTTGCACACTATCCAAACCTCCACCGGCTGTCCCTCCGTCACTCCCTCCGTCACTCCCTCCGTCACTCCCTCTGTCACACGTCACACGTCACACTTTTGCCCTGCTCATATCTCTGCAACCGTTGCCCCGATCCATGCCAGATTTTGCACACACACTCCTTGCCTGCCAAACTACAACCTCCAAGGACCCCCGGAGTTTCGGGGACCCCCAGGTCCCTGGGGGCTGCTCACGGGGCATTCCCGGGGACCACCCACTCCTGGTGCTCCAGAACGGATGCAAAAGTGGTGGCGCCCCCAGTGGAGGACCCCCTGCCACTGCAGCTCACATAAAATGCCGTAACTCGGGCTAGGAGCGACCGGGAGAGCCGGGGCCGGTACCTATTCGTCCGCCTTGGCGGCGAGGAGACCCCACCCCTCATTTCTCACATGGCCCTCTAGCGCCACCATGAGGCCGATTCAGATTTTGCCCTAAAATCACGAAAATCACTACACAGTATGTCTACACTCATGTCAACAACATGGATCAGGAAGATTTTGGAAAAACACATTTTTGCTCTATTTATGGAGATAAGCGACCAACGGTCGCTTATCTCCCGATTAGGGAGTCTTACTGGTTATTATCTATCTATAAATGCGAGAAGTCTCTGCGTGTGTGTCTGCGTGTCTGTCTGTAATCCGTGTATCTCGAGAACCGTTCGTCCCACCAGCTTCAGATTCGGCACGCGCGTTCCCCGCCGCGGCACGGAGTGCAGTGCCGGGCCTCGACCCGACCCGACGTGCGGTTTTCCCTAACCGGCGCGAAACGTTCGGAATCTCCTTATGCGGGCTGATTGTTGACATCAGGCTGTTCCGGAGGACTCATTGTGACATCACATCATAAAAGGCTCTGAGATCACGTACGCCACATGAGTCAACAAAAAATGCCATGGTTACGTGGTTATGTATTCTGATGTTCCTATATGGGCATAAAAGGACACAGGCAAAAATATGTGACTGGACACGGCTGACAGCTAGTCATTTTCATTTTTTCATTTCATTTGAAAGCTGGGGATCATAGCTACAAAATGATATATTGGTTGTGGAGATTGACCCAACCGTTTTGAAGATATAGCTTATAGAATGATGCCATGCTGAAATAGTACTTTTGAGATATTCAAGTTTTAAATAAATGTCTAACCTGCAATGACCTGACTCCGCCACATGGGGAAGTAGAGAGCCAATCTTCAATTAAAAGAAGCTTTTTTGGCATGAGAACACAAACGTTTACACAGTGGTGGAAGTGCTACCTACATTTTATAATTAAGTAAAAGTATCAATACTGCAATGTAGAATCACTCTGTTACAAGTAAAAGTCCAGAATTAAAAATGTACTTGAGTAAAAGTACAAAAGTATTGGTATCCAAATGTACTTAAAGTACCAAAAGTACAAAATGTTTGAAAATATCAGATCTACAAGCTCACAACGCGTCGCACCGCACTGCGTTGTGAGCTTGTAGATCGGCTATTTTCAAATAGCCTTGGTATAACATAGGGCTAAAGTGGTTTATGTATGTTTTAAACTTTAGTTATTGCTTTGTAGATTTAGATTTTAATTGCCCAAAACATACATTAACCACTTCAGCTGTTATTGTAGCCTATACACATTTTGGCCATTTGAAAATAGCTCACATTGTGAGCTTGTAGATCTGCTATTTTAAAAATATATTTATTTAATACCGGACTTCTACTTGTAACAGAGTATAAATTGCAGTAGGCAACTGCCTACTGATACTTTTATGAGAAAAGGAAAGTATTTCTTCCTATAGAGGCACAAAGTTCTATGGGGCACAGTTTTCGTCTACTCTACGTTGCTCTACGGGAATGCAACACCAGAACTCGTGCCTTATCGAAATTGGTCGGCTAACTGTGCTAACTGTGCTTTATGTAACATCATCGAGTGTTTGTGTAACTTCAGTCAGATTGAAGGATCATCTGACTCTGATAATAAACCACAATCTACAGGCTACGCTTAACCGCCTTGCGTTGTGAGCTTGTAGAAGAGCAAAAATAGAGTTTGGTCGCGTTTTATACAACAGATGCCTACGTTAGCCTGCAGCTAGCGCTAGCTAACGTTAGAGTTAGCCGTTAGCCACTCATCAGCCAGTCATCCAGAATAGTCTAATAAGTCAATTTTCCGACGGCGAGTGAACGAGCATTCCATGTGAATGTTTTTATTGTCCAAAAAGAAAACGCTCTGAACGTTTAAACTAGATAGTTTACGATGACACACTGTTCTAAGTCAAAGCTAAGCTAACTCAGTGACAAAGAACACTCCTCGCCATCCGGTCCAGGCAGGAAACTGATCATTTTTTCCCCCAAAACTCGAGAAGAAGAACAGTCAACGGCTGAATAATAAATAAATAAATAATAGATTAAATCATTATAACAACGTAACGTGGTTCATTTGGAACATACGTGGCACTACATGAACAGGATAAATACTGTGATTTGCAACGCTAGGTAATGGAGCGCCGATATTACCGCATTTGGCTACAAATGGCTAACACAGGGTGGTGAAAACTAGCATGTTACAGTAGATGTATTCTGGGAGGACCAACAGAATTATGTCCCGATCTCTCACATTAATTTAAAAAAGTCTTATTTACATGCAGAGTTAAGCTCTGGCGTTTAAGTGAAATGTAGCCTGATATTTATGAAATGCTTTAGTGGCTTTATCACATTTTAGTAAAAAAAAAAAAAAGGTATTTTCAGCCCCTGTCTAAAGCTGTACTTTCCGAGATGACTGACCCTCAGGGAAACTGGGACACATATGGTCAAAACGGCTCTTATGACAACAGGTATAATGGGGTTTGCATTAAAGGGTGGGGCATTCATTCCCTATTTCAAATTCGGCACGCGCGTTCCCCGCCGCAGCAGGTAGTGCATTGCCCGGCCTCGACCCGATCCGATACGCGATTTTCTGGAACCAGCACGAAAGGTTCGGATTCTGATGTCTGACATCAGGGTTTTCCGGACAGACAGATACGGATATCTCCATATATGAGCATAAATGGACACAGGCAAACAGATGGTCAAAGATCTCCATATATGGGCATAAAATGGACGCAAAAAGACAGATACAGATATCTCCATATATGGGCATAAATGGCCACAGGCACAGGTCAAAACGGGTCCTATGACAACAGGTATAATGGGGTTTGCATTAAAGGGGGAACCAGCACTGTGTCTGCAACACAGTCGGAGGCACAGACAGATACAGAGATCTCCATAATGGGCATAAAGGGACACAGACAAACAGATACAGAGATCTCCATATATGGGCATGAAATGGATGCAGACAGACAGATACAGAAATCTCCATTTATGAGCATACATGGACACAGGCAAACAGATGGTCAATACAGGTCCTACAGAGATCTCCATATATGGGCATAAAATGGGCGCAGACAGACAGACAGACAGACAGACAGACAGACAGACAGACAGACAGACAGATAACTCCATATATGGGCATAAATGGACACAGGCAAACAGATGGTCAAAACGGGTCCTACAGAGATCTCCATATATGGACATAAAATGGACGTAGACAGATAGATATCCCCATATATGGGCATAAATGGACATACGCAAACAGATGGTCAAAACAGATCCTATGACAACAGGTATAATGGGGTTTGCATTAAAGGGCGGGGCATTCATCCCCTATTTACATTGTTCCCGAGTTGGCCAGGGTGCCGACTAGACGCTCGGCTGCCCTTCAGGCACACACACACAGTATCTTCTTGCTGTGAACTCTAGAGGTGAGTGGCCCGAAGGACCGCCAACCTTCTTGTAAGATACAGGCTCTCAGCTAGCTAGCACAGTAGCGCTAATGTTAGACCCTCTGTCGCTCTGTGGAGCAGTGGATTCTAGTTTGGTTAATTCCAGAAGAAAAGCTTGGTTGCTGGTTGGCTATTTCTTCCCAATTCCAACTTGTCTTGAGACGGGGGAGCAAGAGGGACAGGGAGGAGGGGAGGGTCGGAATGCAGCTTGAAGCGACGCGCCACGCTGTGTCTCTGTACTCCTCCATTCAATACAGAGACGCTCCAGTGTGTGCCTGCGCACACTTATGGCCCTTCCCTCCCCTCCTCCCCTCCCCTCCCCTCCCCTCATCTCTCTCTCTCTCTCTCTCTCGGTCACTGCTGCGCCTCTCTCTCTCTCTCTCTCTCTCTCTCTCTCTCGGTCGCTGCTGCACGCAAATTGTAACCTGATACTTTCATGACGAAAATTGCGTAGGAGACACATATTCCACAAATTTGTTAGAAGTGTACATCGTGCAAATACAATAGCGTCAGGAGAAGCAGCTAGGAACATTCGGGTACAAATGGGCGATTTTTGTGCAAAAGGTGGAGTCTTTAGATACAGTGTAAATGTGATTCTATCGCGAAGTTGCCAAAAATAATCGAAAAATAATCGCTCTGAATTAGTTGTAGGGATTGGAAGTGTGCAAGCTTGACGGTGATCAATTTCTTCAGCTTCCAGAAGTTATCACTCAACAAACCATGCCAGTGTCCAGGAACAATGCTCCAAAACAAAAGGAAGTACAAAAATGGCCATACTTGAACAAAGTCAAAATCAAGGAAATTGACAAGGACGTGGATCTACTCATAGGAACGAACGCTCCCCATCTAATGGAACCACTGGAGGTAATCAACAGTCGTAAAAATGGACCATATGCTGTACTAACCAAGTTAGGATGGGTCGTTAATGGACCACTGAGGAGTGGAAACGACAACATTGTATCTGCAAATAGGATCTCTGTTGCCAACATACAGGAGCTGCTAATTTCACAATACAATCAGGAATTCAATGAAAAGTCAACAGAGGAAAAACTTGAAATGTCCAGAGAGGATTTTAAATTCATGAACATCATGGATAAATCAGTAAAACTGAAGGAAGGCCATTATTGTTTGGATTTGCCATTCAGAAATGATGATACTACTATGCCTAACAATCGCAACATTGCCCTGCAGTGGCTGCAGAATTTAAAGAGGAAGTTCAAAAGAGACTTGAACTATCAGCAAGACTATGCAGCTTTTCTAGGTGACGTTATCGACAAAGGATACGCTGAGATTGTTCCACCACATCAATTACAGCGTAATGACAATAAAACATGGTACCTCCCTCATCATGGAGTTTACCACCCCCAAAAGAAATCATTGAGAGTAGTTTTTGACTGTGGAGCAGACTTTCAAGGTGTCTCGCTCAACAGCCAATTATTGCAAGGACCAGACCTTACTAACACTCTGCTTGGAGTTCTCTTGAGATTCAGAGAGGAACATGTGGCCTTATTGGCAGATATACAAGCAATGTTCCACCAGGTCAGAGTGTCAGAAAAGGACATTGATTTCCTCAGGTTTTTGTGGTGGCCTGAAGGAGACTGGTCTAAAGCTCCAGTAGAATACCGAATGCTGGTGCATCTATTTGGTGCTACCTCATCCCCCAGTTGCGCTAATTATGCACTTAGGAAAACCGCAGAGGATAACAAAGATTGTTTCCCCCCAATAGTACATGACACTGTCAATCATAATTTCTATGTTGATGATTGCTTGAAATCACTACCATCAAACGAATAGGCAATGCAAATGGTGCAATACCTGGCTAACATGCTTCAGAAAGGAGGATTTCATCTTTCAAAGTGGATCGCGAACAGTCGCACAGTGTTGACATCTATTGCGGAGGAGAAAAGATCTAAGACAACCAGAGATCTAGATTTGGATAAGGATGACTTGCCCATGGAACGAGCTCTTGGACTGTACTGGTGTGTGGAAACTGACACATTTCAGTTTAGAACATCTGTGGAACCACGCCCATGCACCAGACGGGGCATCTTATCTGTAATTAGTTCCATCTATGATCCCTTAGGCTTTCTAGCACCGTTCATTCTTCCACCTAAACGGTTGCTACAAGAAATGTGCAAGAAGAACATCAGCTGGGATGACGAGGTACCTCAGACAACTTCTCGACAATGGCAAGAATGGTTGTCAGAACTTAAAAAGATTTCAGAGTTTAAGGTTCCACGGTGCATCAAAGATAAGTCCTTTGTACTGACAGAAAGTGCACAACTGCATAATTTCTCAGACACAAGTGAATATGGTTATGGCACTGTGTCTTACCTTAGATTAACCTTTAGAAGAGGAGTACAAGTTTCCTTTCTTTTGGGAAAGTCGAGAGTTGCTCCAATGAAACAAACTACGATTCCCAGACTTGAACTCACGGCTGCTGTGTTAGCAGTTTGTGTTGACAGGATGCTAAAGAAGGAGCTTTCATTTCAGTTGAAACCCTCCGTTTTCTGGACGGACAGCATGACCGTACTCAAGTACATATCAAGTGAAACAACAAGGTTTCTTACCTTTGTTGCTAATCGGGTGGCTATTATAAGAGAAGCGACAGACCTCTCCCAGTGGAGATACATCAACTCAAAGACCAATCCCGCTGATGACGCTTCCAGAGGGTTGTCTGCAGATCGCTTTCTGACTTGTAAGAGATGGATCAAGGGCCCAGAGTTTCTTCTGAAGGCAGAAGAGGAATGGCCGAAACTCACCGTGGAGCCCCATCCAATTTCCAGTGATGACCCAAATGTCAAAAAGAACGTTCACGTAAATGCCATAATGGTGAACAATTCGAAAAATGCCACGCAACAGCTGTTGTGTCATTTCTCAGATTGGACAAGACTAAAAATTGCTGTAGCATGGTTTCTCAAATTCAAGACCACGCTGCAAACTGCAGAAAAGAAATGAAAGCCTCTAATCAAAATCACTCAAAAATGGTTAAGCTTAAAGCTGAACTTAAAGGACAGTCAATAACTGCAGAAGATGTTTCAAAAGCTGAGACTGAAATTCTCCGTTTCAGCCAGAGAGAGCGCTTCCCAATGGAAGTAGCCAATTTGGAAAAAGGAAAAGCAGTTAGGGAGCACTCGTTTTTTATTGAAGGTAGTTATAGGAGTAAATATATAAGCCCTGATATAAAATGCCATGACCCTCCCTCTCAGTTTGGGGGAAAATCAATGACCCTCCCCAGGCATTAAACAAAAAATGATTGACCCTCCCCTAAAAACATGACATTTACCACAGTAAAATCTAAAACTTTAACTTATAGTTAGGGCTGTCGGTTAGGAATTTCTGGAGACGATTAATCATCATACAAAATAACTGCAATTGACGAATAGGCTATATTGTCTATTTCCCCACCTTCATTAGGCTATATGTATACCACTATGATAGTATGAGCTTTGATTATCCACATAGGCTACTGTACTCCTTAATGAAGAAAATGATCAATTTAATTGCTTTTTGAACACCAAGAAAGATTAAAATGTTACAGAGGGACTAGTGGAAAAAGAGATGAATCCAGTTGCGTTCGGATGTTGCGCTCTGAAAATAGCAGCTCTACAAACTCAGAACGCGTCGCGTTGACAGGTTAGACCAGCTGCTGTTGGACTATCTACTGCCATTTTATTTCACAGTTCGGTGTATTGTTGTGGGCGGTGGATCTGTAGATTTGTTGTATAGCAGCACGTCTGAGTCGGTCTGACTAGCACCTTTTATGGCAGTGCTTCCTCCACGTTACTGTGCTGGACTCTCCTTTATCGTTGGGATTATCTCTGAATGCTTGTGTGTGTGTGAGTTTGTGTTATTTTGTGTAATTTGATAATTTTTCATAACGAGGCACCAGTGCTCCAATGATACAGCTGCGACCACTTAAAGGCATCAGCATCACGGCATGCCTTGTTGCGCTAAACTTACCTTTAAGTAAAAAAGTTGAATCTCTTTCATATATCCTTCACCACCTCACGCAAATTGCAAAGTATAGGCTACTGTAGGTAAGTTAAACTTCCCACTAGAAAGCTGTGTGTGTGTTTGTTTGTGTGTTCCTCTCTCGCTCTTGTCTCGCACGCTCGCGCTCTCTCTCGGTGTGTAAGTGTGTGCCTGTCTGCAGGGACGTGCAGAGAAATTTTAGAGAGGCAGGGGCTGATATTTCTAAAACGGCCTTTTGGTGGACAATTCTCTTGAATGCAGCCTTCAGTTATGGTATGTTAAGGGCCTGGGGACATTTGCATTTTTTACCATAGTAAAAAAATGCATTCATGGGCACTTTTTACAGACTGATCTGGCAGGGGCTCAAGCCCCATTTGATGTCAATGTGTGTACGTGCCTGCCTGCCTGTCTGTCTGACTGCATCAGCGTAGTGCAGCTGAAAAAAATACCAGATACAGAATACCAGAAAACAATAATAATTTGACATTATGGAAGTTGCGGATGAGGATGGATGCGGATATATAAATTGGATAATATAATTAATGTGGTTGGATAATGGGCGGATAATTAATTTGCGCGGATGGATTCGGATGGCCTCAAAAGCCTATCGCATCTCTATGGGACACACACAACACAACCCAATAATCTTCTAGACTGAAGATCGTGCAGTGTAAATGCTCATACGATCTGATTAAATAATCATGAAATCTGGTCGTGCACAAACTCTTGTCTTCTGTAGAGGCCAGAGAGTGTCTCCGCTCCGCTCATTCAAGCACTGACTACTGAAGTTCCGCACTTCTGTGAAACGCGTCAGATAGCTCGGCTGTACCATTGAAGAGAAAGCAGAGGGGGGTATCGTTGGCTATTGTATTTTACTACAGCGTTCCTTAATTAAATAATAGTATTATTGAAAGGAACGCTGTAGTAAAATACATATAGACCTATAAAAACCCGGACTATTTTTAATTCAAAATCGCATGACTCTCCCTGACACTAAAATTAAAATAACATCACCCTCCCTGACACTAAAATCAAAATAGCATCACCCTCCCCTAAAATTCTCCTAGTGGGCCCCTCCCACTATTAACGATACGTCCCTTAAAGGTGACAGCGACATTGTCAAATTGGATCCTGTGTTCGAGAACAGGCTGTTAAAAGTAGGAGGCAGACTCAGACGCAGTTATGCCTGAAGAAGTTAAACACCCTGTAATTCGGTCAAAAGATCAGCACATCTCCAAACTCATTCTACGACACATTCATAAACTCTTAGGACATGCTGGGAGAAATATTGTATTACAAATGCCAACACAGCATGCAGGAAAATCATATCCGACTGTGTCGTATGCAGACGTTATCAAGGAAAACTGTGAACAAAAAATGTCGGATTTGCCACCAGAAAGACTGATTCCTGACTTGCCTCCTTTCACGAACACAGGAGTTGACTATTTTGGACCCATCGAGGTTAAAAGAGGTCGCAGTATGATCAAGTGATATGGTATCATATTTACTTGCATGGCAAGTCGAGCCATACAACTAGAAGTGTATTCATTAAATACAAGCTCATGTATAAATGCTGTAAGAAGATTTATTTGTCGCAGAGGCCAAGTTGTACATTTACGATCTGACAATAGAACAAATTTCATTGGAGCAGAAAGGGAGCTCAGAGAAGCATTGTCATGCTTGGACCACAGCAAAATACAGAGAGCTCTGTTACCGGACGGACTTAAATGGAGCTTCAACACACCTGCAAGATCTCACCATGGAGGAACATGGGAACGTCTTATACGTCTTGTCAAAAAAGTACTCTACTCTGTTCTCCAGCAACAACGGATGGATGATGAGGGCTTACATACCATCATGTGTGAAATTGAAGCCATTTTGAATGATCGACCTATCACAAAAGTATCAGATGACCCCAATGACCTGGAGGCGCTCACGCCTAATCATCTGCTGCTTTTGAAGAGGAAACCATTACTGCCACCTGGACTTTTTACGGAGGAAGATCTATACGCCAGAAAAAGATGGCGTCAAGTTCAGTATATGGCAAACCTATTTTGGAAAACGTGGTTGAAGGAATACCTCCCACTACAACAAGAAATACAAAAGTGGAACAAACACAAAAGATCCCACTGCACCAAGAGGTTCGTGGCTGATGGGAAAGGTCATCGGCACTTACCCCGACAAGAGAGAGTCTGGTGCGATCAGTGAAGCTAAGGACCAAGACTGGACAGTTGGACAGACCAATCAACAAGATCTGTCTACTGCAAGAAGCTGCAGAGGTTGCAGACAACACCTCTGCTGCACAGAAAGACTAAAAGAAAATCACATTATTGGCTCCTTTATTTGTTTAGATTTTTGGTAATTGTTTATCACAATTAAGGGGCGGTGTGTAGGAGCCAATATGGGTGTTTTGATTTATTTTGTTTATATGGTGGTGGTATTGCTCGCCCAAGCCATTAGGGGCAGTTGACGTAGCGGTGGTTCACGTCACCTTGTTCTACTGCTCATCATTGATAAAATAGACACACGTGTGCGGTGCCCGGTGTGTTTGGGACGCCGAGAGATGCAACAGTTCTTACCGTTCACAACCGTTCGCAACGCTACCGCACGTTCACACTTTTACAGCACACACAATAGGAACGCAAGAATATAGGAAACAAACAGAAAGAAACCAGAAAACACTTTATTGTTTATAGTTAAGCACTTGGGTGACTTTTGGGGTTTTGTTGTTAAACAAATGAGTGCTGCTGTTGGAGCCAAGGAGGAAACAGCTTGTGGGGCGAGCGCGTCAAGAAACTTTTAGTGAGTTCCAAATACCACCGTGAAAGCTGAACGCGGCATTAGGCCAAATTTAGTTTTGTCACTACAATAATAGTTAGGTTATAATAATATCATGGAGCAAGGAAACAGAAACTGGTTAGTTTACCTGGAAGAATCTTCTATGAAGGTGTTGCACTCTCTTTTCTTAAAGTCTTTTGGTCTCCATATCTGTAAACATATTAGACACAGGTTATGATATGTTATTATGTCTATATAACATGTAGGATGTCTGTAAACATATTAGACACAGGTTATGATATGTTATTTAACATATTAGACACATGTTATGATGTGTTATTATGTCTATATAACATGTAGGATATCTTTAAACATAGTAGACACATGTTATGATGTGTTATTATGTCTATATAACATGTAGGATACCTGTAAACATATTAGACACAGGTTATGATGTGTTATTATGTCTATATAACATGTAGGAGATCTGCAACGTCCACTGCATGTACACATGTTCCATTTACACCTCACACCTCCTGCCATTGGAAAGACAGTAGATTTAGGCCCTGTCTATACCTAAAAAGTCCCCGGGGGTTTCTGACTTCGTTTTGAAACCTCTACGCCTCCACACGGGCCCGTGTAGAAAAATGTGTGTGTCCACACGGTATTATCAAAACGCTATAAATCCCTGTCTGCGCGTCAGCGAAGCGGGCCGCGTCCCTCTGCTCCCATGCAATTATTGCAGCAGCTATCTATCTATAGAGGGTGCATCTCTCCACTCCGACCCTCTAGGGGCTATGCATCGTCCAAGTTTCACAATCTTCACACTTTAACATGCACAATTGCTATTTAAACATTCATTTAATATAAATTCGCGAACTATTTCTAGAGCGGGAGAGGAATCGTCGAGAGTGTGGTGCACTCTCTCTCTCTCTCAGCATTAAACGAATGTAACTATCAATCAAAGAGAGAGAGAGGAAGAAGCAACTACAGACTGACTTTTTTTGTGCTTGTGCTGATCGTGGAAATAATTTAAAAGGCAGCACATGCCGTGAATAATCAACATATTCTCACCTTCAAAGCGTCAGACAACTGGTGACTGGGCTGTAATAATGCCTGCATGCGTGCGTATGTCTCCATTATGCTTGAAATCATTTGATATTGGCATTTGATATCCAAACTTTGACAAAGAGAAGAGGCAGGCGCGTCACGTCAGATATACTCCGTTAACAAGACGAGGGCTGTATCTCGTTATTGATAATGAGCACCTTATCGATCCGGCTTATTGAGCCGGTGGAAAGCTATGTGAGACAACAAATTCAGAACATAACTGGTATCTTTTGCAACTGTGAGTTCGTGGCTGACCAGTGACCACCATCTATGAAGATGACATTTGACAAGAGTAACAAATATCATAAACATAAAACAATCATTCATTAGGGCTCCATCCCTAAACAAGACAGCTGAGCTCTCTAATGTTAACATGTCGTGAATGCGCTCATAAATATGGATATTCTACGGAGACCACCACGCCACAGGATTCTTTCATAGCAAGGAGGAGGAGGCGAGGAGCACAAGGTGACGTAAGCATGCAAGCAAAGAACTTCTCCGTTTACGGTGTCCACAAGGCAAAATAAATACGCCCGGGTAACAAAAATGCACTGCAGCCGGAGTTTTGGAAACTATTCGTCTAGTCCTCCGTTTGCATGCGTTTGCATGTGGACACCCATGGGCGTTCGTGGCTTTACCTCCCTGGGGATTAAAAATCCGTTGTCGTCTGGACAGGGCCTTACAGTGGATTGGCAGAACATGAGCTTGTAGATCAGCTATTTTTATGACCTTCTCTGATGTTTAAATCTACCTATGAAGGTGGATTCTGCTTTTTAATGGGAAAATTATGCTCCATTCTCCATTAAAATTAGAAATGCAAAATAAAACAGGGAAATAAACCTTCTCAGTGTTGGACTAAAGTAACCCTAAACTACACAGCACACCTTCTTTTTAATATCACTGCTTTGTTCTATTGGAATTTACAACATTTCAAATACTGCAAATTATACAAAAGCAAAGTAAGCAAGTATATGCACGCACGCACGCACACACGCACACCCCTCCCCTCCTCTCCTCTCCCCTCCCAGATTACAAATATTCAAATTTCAATATTCATCAGTGTAGACTTGTTGACAGCACTATGAGTGTATGTTGGATTAATGTGTATTTTTAGACATTCAACCACTTGGACCGTTAGTCTGCTCTTCTTTTCCCTCTACACCCAACCTCTTCGTCAGGAATAGACGATCTACAAGCTCACAACGCCTCGTGCTTGTAGATCTGCTATTTTTTTGTTAATGTTTCATTCAGAATAGGGATGCTAGAGTTTAAACGTTTGATGTAAAAAGCATGATCCTATCACACAAAGATTTGGCGGCCCCCCTGTAGTAACTCTGAGGACCGCCTAGGGGCCCCCGGACCCCCTGTTGAAGACCCCTGGTCTGGAGTGAAACTCAAAAGCCTGAGTAGACGTTAAAATGAAGATGACCAAACGTGTTGGTCATATTCATAAAGAACATGTTTCATTTGTTTACATGCAGATGTTTTGGTTCTTGGTTAAAGTTCTACATAGAGCAGAGGTGGAGCAACTTTGATGATGGAGAGGACAACTATATGTTCACACTCACTCCAGAGGACCACATTGCATATATACAGTCAAACATAGCAAAAGTAGCCGATCTACAAGCTCAAAATGTGTCACAATGTGACACATTTTGAGCTTGTAGATCTGCTATTTTTAATTGGAATCCTGAAAATTAGCACTTTTATTTAATTTCAAATGCATTTATATGTTCTTAACTTATATGAACGTAAATACAAATACATTGGACAATGTACATAAAAAAGACCAGTACTAAACTCAGCACAAAAAGAAAGGAAACTTGACTTCGGTCCATTATATTTCCCCTTTAATAATACCAATTTGTATTGTGTTTTATATCATTTTTATCGTTGATTCGTCACCTTAATTTGCAACGAGGTACAATTCGAGGAATGAGCACCACAGCCAAACGTGTGGGTAGCGCCAACCCAAAATTTGCCAACATTTGGTTCATTATACCCCCCCTTTAATTATCCCAAATGGTATTGTGTTTTATATCATTGTTATCGTTGATTTGTCACCTTTACAACGAACGAGGTACAGCTTGAAAGGATCTGGCATTCGTGGAATGAGCAACACAGCCAAACGTGTGGGTAGCGCCCCTCCAAAAATGGTCAAAATGGCCTGGCAGGCCTGCAATACTGTTCTTTTGGTGTTCACCTTTGTTGCTTGGAGCACTGAATGATTGCACTCTCCCACAGTAATAAGAAAAAGAAGAAAAAAAAAACACATATTGGCAATTTTTACACTTTTGTTAATGTTAAGCTCAGTGTCAGGGAAGCCCAAAATGAGAGTAAATGCCAGCAGAACAGTACTGCAAGCCATTTTGGCAACATTTTTGGTCAGCGCTACCCACACGTGTGGCTGTGTAGCTCATGCCTCAAATGCCCAATGCTTATAAGCTGTGCCTCATTGTAAAGGTGACGAATCAACGATAAAAATGACTAAGCACAATACAATTTGGTATTATTAAAGGGGAGATATAAAGGACCGAAGTCAAGTTTCCTTTCTTTTTGTGCTGAGTTTAGTCATTAAAGGGGAAGACCACCCATTTTCAATATTGAACTATGTCATTAATATACCTTAGAGGAGTTGTGTGGAAATAGGAAAAAAGTTCCCCCTCTTCTGTGTTGCCTAGAACTGGAGGATTGATTTTGGGGTTTGTATTGCAAATCACAATGTGATGACATCACACCGTTGTACTTTACAATACAAACCCCCAAATCAATCCTCCAGTTCTAGGCAACACAGAAGAGGGGGAACTTTTTTTTTTTATTTCCACACAACTCCTCTAAGGTATATTAATGACATAGTTCAATATTGAAAATGGGTGGTCTTCCGTTTTTTTTTTTTTTTTAAACAATGTGTTTATTTTGTTTTTCATTAATTGTTTTAAAGACATACAAGACAAGTAATACATACACTCAGACAAAACAAAAATACAGTACAACATACAAAAGAAAACAAAAAACAAAATATCTGACACTAACACGACACATAAGAATATTAAACAATTATCACACAAAGAGCACATATACCACTAGAAAATATTGTTCCTTCGAAACAATTGTGGGCTCGCTTCAAGACAGAAAACAATGGCTATAAAAGTAAAACATGTCAAGATCGCAGGCAGTGCTCTCTTTGACGTTACTGACGTCAAAGATTGGTCCATTTTGTTCCAAAAGTTGACCCGCTGGTGGCGCTATAACAGGCCAATGTGAGAAGGGTGGTATCTGTTCCTTGACCAATTGGGAATGTGCTTGCAAGATTTCACGCACATTGCAGGCTGTGTTCATGATTTGAGGTGTTTTTGGCTTTGGCCACTTTATCGCTGCTTGCAGCTATATTTATTTGTTTTTATTTTTTTTGTGTGTGTGCACTTCATAGGCATATTAGATAAAGGCCCTTAGATTGTGTGTAGAATGTTTCATGCAAATTGCTAAAAAAAATCCTAACGGGTTTAAGCGTTTCACAAACTGCTCAAAATGATATAGCGCCCCCCTTTGGCCAATTAGAGTAAGATTGGTTTTAGTGATATTTGGACTAACACTCTACATCTTTGCCAAATGCCATGAACATGTTACTTTGCATGTATGATTTAGAGGCAGAAGAATAATTTGCATAAAACTGCAATATTCATTGAATTATTAAAAAAGCATTTTTCAATTTAAAAAAAAAAATCCGATCTGACAGATCTTTAGATATTGGTCCAAAGTTCATGTAAAAAAAATGTTTCGTGCGCGTAACGCAAAAATCCCAGGAGGAGATAGATTTTTACTGTTTTTCATATAATTAAAAATTCTGGGGGATCTAAAGGTCAGAGGTTAAAAGTCAGGGCGTAAAAGTTGTTCGGCATGAGGAGACGCATACGTGTATACAGGTTTCATGGCTGTACCTCAAACAGAGTATGAGCTCTATCTGTTCAAAGTTCGCACTTTCGAAGGCTTCCTACAGCGCCACCATTTGGCCGATTGCTGTAAAAATTAATAGCACACTTCGCCACTGTAAGCTTAACACATTGATGTTTTTATTTTCATTTTCTGTCTAAGTATGTAGGAGTAGAAAGGAATCGAAGTTTTGAGGAGAACTTGATATAGTATAGAAACTAGAAAAGCAGTTCCTGCAGAAACTGCGTGGGCTCGCTCGAAACTGTTATGAAGTAATGTAGAAAATGCATTTAAGCGCAAGGGTGTAAAGTACACAAGTCTGTGTCTATAGTATAAAGTAGTTATGTATAAATAGTATGACAAGTTCAAATGGAAATGTACTTAGAGTATCAAAAGCAAAAGTACTCTTTAAGAATTGAAAATTACTCATTATGAACTAGACATCTATTTGAGTAAAAGTACTCAAAATAACAAGAGTACAAGTATTGTTAAAGTATCGAAAGTAAAAGTACGAAAGTACTCAAATTACAAAAGAGTAAAAGTACTCATAATACAAAAGAGTAAAAATAAGTATACAAAGTAAAAGTACTCATTTTGAATGAAGTGCACTAATTATTAAGTAAAAGTATATTTGAGTAAAGTACTCAAAATACCAAACGGCACACAGTATCAATAAAGTATCAAAAGTAAAAGTACTAGTTAAGAATTGAAAAGTGCTCATTATGAAGTAAAACCTGTTTGAGTAAAAGTCCTCAAAATACCAAAGAGTAAAAGTATTGTTAAAGTATTGAAAGTAAAAGTATTTTAAAAGTTTATCATTAGCATTTTTTGAATTAGCATTAGCATTAGCATTTTTAGCATTAGCATTTTTTGAATTAGCATTAGCATTTTTAGCATTAGCATTATTAGAATTAGCTATTTTAGCGTTAGCATTTTTAGCATTAGCATTACAATTTTTAGCATTAGAATTAGCATTTTTAGCATTAGCATTTTTAGCATTAGAATTAGCATTAGCATTTTTAGCATTAGCATTAGCATTTTTAGCATTAGCATTAGCATTTTTAGCGTTAGCATTTTTAGCATTAGCATTTTTAGCATTAGCATTAGCATTAGCATTTTTAGCATTGGCATTAGCATTTTTAGCATTAGAATTAGCATTAGCATTTTTAGCATTAGCATTATTAGCATTAGCATTAGCATTTTTAGCATTAGCATTTTTAGCATTAGCATTAGCATTCAAATGACTCCACCCACACGTCTGTACGACAAACGGTTGACGAGATAACCCCAGATAAAGTTTCGGCCAATCAGAAGAGGGGGCAGGTCTAAGTTAAACCAATTAAGCTGAGGGACTCTGAAACAAGTCAAATGACTCCACCAATAAGTCTGTACGACAAACGGTTGACGAGATAAACCCAAATAAAGTTTCGGCCAATCAGAAGAGGGGGCGGGGCTAAGTTAAGCCAATTAAGCTGAAGGACTCTGAAACAAGTCCAAATGACTCCACCCATAAGTATGTACGACAAACGGTTCAGTTAGATCTACAAATCATGGGGATGGGACTGGTTTTATAATTAGATCTACAAATCATGTGGATGTGACAGGTGATGAATTTAGAGCTACAAATTATGGTATGGAACTGCCGATGGAATTAGATCTACAATTCATGGATATGGGACTGATTTTAGAATTAGATCTACAAATCATGTGGATGTGACTGGTGGATATGACTGGTGTGTGTGTGTGTGTGTGTGTGTGTGTGTGTGTGTGTGTGTGTGTGTGTGTGTGTGTGTGTGTGTGTGTGTGTGTGTGTGTGTGTGCGTGCGTGCGTGCGTGCGTGCGTGCGTGCGTGCGTGTGTGTGTGTGTGTGTGCGTGTGAGTATGCATGTGTACAGTATGTGTGCATACATGCGTGCGTGCGTCCATGTGTTCCCTGGACCACACTTTGAGAACCAGATAAATAGCCGATCTACAAGCTCACAAAGTTACGCAGTGCAACTTATTGTGAGCTTGTAAATCATGTGAGACCACTGACTCCGCACTGTAATTAAAGTTAATAAGGAGCACCTTTGCTTCTGAGCTGTAGAACTGTTTGTTCAAGATATGGGCCATATCCATTGGTTTGAATAGGGAGCGCAAGTGTACGAACTGATCGCTATACCGGAAACACGAAAAGTTGAAAACACATAGTCTTTGCTCGGGGAGTGGCTTTAGATATTCCTCTACGAACGTTGCGATTTTGATGTTAAAACGATCAATAATGTGCGCATGAGAGCAAGCTAGAAATGTTTGGGGGAAAATAAAAAAAATTCTGAGAAGCAGAAGAAAATGAATGAAGGTTAATGGGGCGTCTGAGGGGCGACCCGGCACTCAGAGGGCCATAGATGAAATTCTGTAAGTCTCTGTTTTATTTTAGTCGCACTGTACGAAACACGACGAGCGTGGCTACAAACGTGCCAAAAACATGCATGAATGTTGAATATTTTGGCCGTGAGGACGATTCGTTCAGAGAACTTCATGACTTTAAGAACAAGTCTCCCACACTCTAGACACACTCTAGGACTGGTTTTCCCGACAAAAATACCCCCAAAATACCCCAAACCACTCTACCTTTGGACTGCGATTGTGGAAGAACGGTATGACGTTTTCGAATACCGTTTGAACCATGAAGAAGTCCAAAAGCGTGTGAGCGTGAATCGCGTTCCTACGTAAATGTATGCCAGAGTAATGAGGCTATAAAGTTTAGTGAAAAAGTAAAAATTTTAAAGTCAGATTCCATTCATTCTCTATGGGATGAAAGATTTATGAATAAAGTTAAATATTTCAAACAGTATAAACTTTTAAAAAATTTCTAAAACAACAATGAAACTTCAAACCACGCTGAACATTTCAAAGTTGGAACGAGGTTTTTATCTGAAAGTATGAAAGAGATATAAGAGCACAAAGAATTTGCGCCAGAAAAGTGTGCACTTTTCTACATAGACTCCCATTATAAGGAGGAAAAATTAAAGTTTAAAAGTTAAATATTTCCAAAAATAGGAAATATTTTGAAAAGAAAAATACAAGCACACATCACTGTAGAAAGCTGAACATGTTGAAGTTGGAACGAAGTTTGTAGCACAAAGTGTGAGGGAGTTGAAAGCGGACGAAGAAAGGGTACGGAACCTTGGAAGTTATAAAGAAAGAAATACTAGAAAATGTGCAATTTGGGAAATTGCGAGTGTGGTTGCCTGCCCTGCCGCCCCCTATGGGTCGAAGTGGAAATGCTTTTGGGGATTTGTTGAATATCCCACCCGTGACTTGTGGTTAAAAGTTGGTGTTGACTGGATGTTTTATTTGTGATTTATGGCTATTTTTTGCGAAACGGGCCCCTACCGCTAAGTTTGGAAGCCTGTAACGGACGAACGGTTTGGACTATCGAAATATCGCTTGAGTATGTTTATCGCATGGGGCCATAGATCATGTGTACCGATTTTTTTGACATTTGGAGAAAATATGTAGGAAAAGGAGCAAAAAGTGTGTTTTAAAGAAAATTCAAAATGGCGGAAAATCTATCCTGACGCAAATGGGCGTGGCCTATATGAGGAGATGCGTCATGACCCAAGGAATCCAGGGAAAAAGGAATTTTAATTTTCCGACCTACGGTTCAAGAGTTACAGGCTGAAACGTAAAGTGGGCTGTTATAGCGCCACCATGAGGCCGAGTGATGTATTTATAATTTGATTAATTCTTGCAATAATTATGAATCTCCTCTCCAAGTTTTGAAACTGTAGCTCCTATTGTTTGCGAGAGAAAAATAATCTAATGTGAGTTTTTGCAATTCCCATTATAAGTCAATGGGGAAAATTAATTCACTAATAAATTAATAACAATTAAACGATACAACTTTTCTCTTAGAAAAGTAATAGCACACGATTCCCGATTAAGCCGGTCGATTTGACATATGGCGCGAGTGTGTGGCGCAAAAACTGTGGGAGGAGATTCGCGCCAAACTTTTGGTTACATTGAAAGAATAATAAAGTTTCCCTAGAACTATAGTGTGTTGCCCTGTTGGGCAACCACACTAATAAACTGGGGTAGAACAAGGTGGACTCGCCTTCAGCGAGCCCACAACTAGAAAATATTGTTCCTTCGAAACAATTGTGGGCTCGCTTCAAGCCAGAAAACAATGGCTATAAAAGTACAAAATGTCAAGATCGCAGGCAGTGCTCTCTTTGACGTTACTGACGTCAAAGATTGGTCCATTTTGTTCCAAAAATGTGTTGTGCAAAAGTTGACCCGCTGGTGGCGCTATAACAGGCCAATGTGAGAAGGGTGGTATCTGTTCCTTGACCTATTGGGAATGTGCTTGCAAGATTTCACGCACATTGCAGGCTGTGTTCATGATTTGAGGTGTTTTTGGCTTTGGCCACTTTATCACTGCTTGCAGCTATATTTATTATTATTTTAATTTTTTTTGTGTGTGCACTTCATAGGCATATTAGATAAAGGTCCTTAGATTGTGTGTAGAATGTTTCATGCAAATTGCAAAAATAATCCTAACAGGTTTAAGCGTTTCACAAACTGCTCAAAATGATATAGCGCCCCCCTTTGGCCAATTGGAGTAAGATTGGTTTTAGTGATATTTGGACTAACACTCTACATCTTTGCCAAATGCCATGAACATGTTACGTTGCATGTATGATTTAGAGGCAGAAGAATAATTTGCATAAAACTGCAATATTCATTGAATTATTAAAAAAGCATTTTTCAATTTAAAAAAAAAATCCGATCTGACAGATCTTTAGATATTGGTCCAAAGTTCACGTAAAAAAAGTTTTGTGCGCGTAATGCGAAAATTCCAGAATAAAAGCGGGTGTAAGCGTTTTACAAACTGCTCAAAATGGTGGAAAATCTAAGGGCGGAGAGGGCCTACACCATGCTTTTAAAACTATATTTTTTGTATAAATATATGCTCAAAATTGAGTCTTAGACAGGTTTTAACCCTCAACAAACACTCTGACCATTCTTTTTGTTTGTTCTAGCTCTACTATAATGAGGCTCTCCAGCTGCAATACCAAAACGGCCTCTGTTTGCTTAGGGGCGCATCTAGTGGGGTTTTTCCACCCCTCCCCCCTCCCCTCCTCTTCACTCCTCCCCGGACCCCACGTTGACAACAAATAATGTTAATATTGGGCCAATACAAAAATAGGATAATGTTGCAGCTCTGATTATAGCCTACTGTAGGCCTATGTTGTGTGTTATAGGCCTACTGTCAAATGACACAGGGCGACCGTTGCTAGACCAGACATTACAGAAAGTTAATCTACATTAGACAATCAACCCCACCTGCATTGTATTTATGTATAAAAAAAAAGTAAAAAAAAAAAAATGTTTTGAAAAATAATGTTTGAGAAAAAGAAGCAAAGTTTTTTGAAAAAAATTTTGAAAAAAAATATTTTTTTGAAAAAAAAAATTTTTTGAAAAAAAAAAATTTTTTGAAAAAAAAAATTGATTTTTTTTTTTTTTACTCTGAAAAAAAAACGGGAATCCGTGTGACGTCACACGGATCAACTCTCAGAACATACGTGTAACAGCATTGTTCTGAGAACCCGTGGAAAGCTTTTCATCTCTGTCTTCCCAAAACCAGAGAAAGACACAACGGTCAGAAATAGGACTTTGTGAGGATAGAAGGTGCCAGTGGGACCCCAAACAAAGGTTTTAAAATAGAAAAAGTGAAAATTCATGGTGTAGGTCCTTTAACAAAGACACAGATGTCTTCTGCTCGAGTCAAAGCATGCGTGTAAGCAAGTTGCATGTCTTCAAACAAAACGAGTCATGACTTATGCCCGTTTGAAGTTTGAATTTTCAAACGCTTCGTATAGCGCCCCCCTTTGGCCGATTGGAATAAAATTGGTTTCAGTGATACTTTGACTAACCCTCTACATCTTTGCCAAATGCCATGAACGTGTAACTTTGCATGTATGATTTAGAGGCCGAAGAATAATTTGCATAAAACCGCAATATACATTGAATTATTAAAAAATCATTATTTAACGTACAAACTTCTCACCACATAGCCTGTGTAGATATAGGTTCAAATTTCATGTGAAAAAAGTTTTGTGCGCCTAATGCAAAAATCCCAGGAGGAGATAGATTTTTACTGTTTTTCATATAATTCCAAATTGTGGGAGATCTAAAGGTCAAAGGTCAAAAGTCAGAGCATAAAAGATGTTCGGCATGAGGAGCCGCATACGTGTATACAGGTTTCATGGCTTTACCTCAAACACAGCATGAGCTATACCTGTTCAAAGTTCGCACTTTCGAAGGCTTCCTACAGCGCCACCATTTGGCCGATTGCTGTATAAAATAATAGCACACGTCGCCACTGTAGGCTGAACACATTGATGTTTTTATTTTCATTTTCTCACTAAGTATGTAGGAGTAGAAAGGTGCCAAAGTATTGAGGAGAACTTGATATGTATAGTATAGAAATAAATATTGACAATATCTAAAGTGTGCTCGGGGCGAGCCCACTAATTAACACCTAGGTTCCTGTGCCACAAGGCCAGGTAAGTGGTTGTAGAGGGAAATCATCTACCCTACTCCCGGTTCCTCCATCAAATAAGAAAGATCGTTGCCCTTGACATATTGAATAAAATTCCCCCATATTTTCTCAAATAGCTTAACACATTCTGTGCCAGCTTTTCACCACTAGGGGCGCCCAATGGCCACAGAAATCACCATAGATATACGCTGGTATATGCACAAGCCGTGCGCAGCCATGACGCGCCTGAACACTTTCCTTTGTGGATGACCTGGAACAGAATGAAGTTAGCTTGAAGTTAGCTATTGGCTACCAAGCATTTTAGAAGCCCTATTTTCGGCGATTTAGCCATGATTAAACCTTGCACACCTCATGGATATGCTTGGAATAGAGAAAATGAGCTCTAAAGATCCTGGATTGCATTGGAGTGGATGGGAAATATCGGCGGTGCGACGCTCTCGCGGGCCGTGTAAACAGATGGCGGCCGGCGGCCCGGCTCGAAAATTTAGCCCGGTGCTTCGGTAAGGCCTCTGGAAAAAAAGTAAAAAAAAAAAAAAGCCGGACTAGTTCGGGATCGGCACCCCGAACATTAATAAGGTCCAAATAAAGCCGAACTAGTTCGGGATCGGCACAATAAGAGTTAAGCTAATAGTATAGACTGAAGTAATTAAAGCGGGCCATGTTTGCATGTTTAGAATTGTAACAATTGTAACAATCAGTATTCTGATATTAACCTGTGGGCCGCATTAAGTGAAGTTGGGGGCCGCATGTGGCCCCCGGGCCGCCAGTTGACCATGAATATCAATTAATATTAATATTAAAGTTATTATTAAATAACCCACCTCCTCCTCCTTCTGTTCAGATGGAGATGTGTTGCCATTGGTGAGTCCTTCATCTTGGTCTCCATCATGTTGAAGTGGGGTCGTCTCATCCATCTCTATCCTCACAGAGTCTCCACCCTCTAGTGGGGGCAGTAGGTCCTCCATCTCTATCCTCTCAGAGTCGCTCCCCTCTTCCTGGTGGAGCCCCTCCTCCCTGGTGTCTCCACCCTCTGGTTGAGGTGGGGGCAGCAGCTTCTCCTCCCTGGTGTCTCCACCCTCTGATGGAGGCAGCAGGTTCTCCATCTCTATCCCCACAGAGTCGCTCTCCTCTTTCTGGTCGCTCATGTTGTCTCTGGAACGTCCAGTCCTCTCTCCTTCTCTGCTCCTATAGGATGACACACAACATTGGAGTAGTTCACCCCCATATTACTTTTGTTCTATTGTTTACTCACGCCATGGAGACTTGAGTTCAATAATGTTTGTTTTGTATTTGCTGCATTCCTACGACATTAAAGGGATATTTCACTTTCAAAAAAACTTTTGGTCATTTTATCGTCTAATCAGGTTTTTATGAACACCCTGGACAGTTTTTAATTTGCTTGATTCAATATTTAGATATTTGATGTAAATGTCATCAGGCCCTCCTCCTCCAGGGCTTCTCCCCACACACACCCATTGTAACTTCAAACTCCATTTTAACCATGATAGATTCTTTAAAAACATCCATATTTATTTTTTCTGGTGACTCATACAGTGAACACCAGTCTGACCACATGTCCCTGCTTTTAATTCCTGCATATGCCCCTCTCAGGAAAACTGCTCCAACCATCACAAAAACTGTTAAAACCTGGCCTGATGATGCCTCTCAGCAGCTGCAGGACTGCTTTGATAGAACCAACTGGGACGTTTTTGAACATCAAAGACCCAGGAACTGGTCATCGACTACAGGAAGAATAAAACAGACATTCCACCACTAATCATCAACAGGGACTGTGTGGAGAGGGTGTCCTCTTTTCGTTTCCTGGGAGTCCACATCGAGGAGGGTTTGACCTGGACTGTGAACACCTCTGAGCTGGTGAAAAAGGCCCAGCAGAGACTTTACTTCCTGAGGGTGCTCAGGGGTAATAACATCTCCCAGAGACTGGAAAGATGATGAGTTGACAAAGAGTCTAGTGATTAGACTAGGTGAGTTTCATACATGCATGGTATTTTAGGAAAAGGGTTTGGTGATGTAGGACTGCAAGATGTACTCATTGAGTCTGAGGTTTTTGCCCCAGACTGCTTGTGTCCTTTTATGGGTGCTCTATAGAGAGCATCTTAACATACTGTATATGTGTGTGGTACACCTGCTGCACAGCAGCTCAGAGGTTAAAGATCCAGAGGGTCATAAATACAGCACAGAGAATCGTTGGCTGCCCTCTCCCCACACTGGACGAACTACACAGGTCCCGCTGTCACAAGAAAATAGAGAACATTTTAAAGGACACTTCCCACCCCGGTCACTCCTTGTTTGATCTGATGCCATCAGGCAGAAGGTACAGATCGATAAAGTCAGGTACAGCCAGGTTTGGTAACAGCTTCTATCCTGCAGCGGTAGTTACACTGAACGCTGCTAAGAAACGTTGATCTGATGAACATACATGTTTGATGGTGCTGTTTGGGTTTAAGTGCAATATGAGTTTGTGCAATAACAGCTGCTTTTATTTACATGTTTGTCTATGCTGCGCATGCTAAGTGCAATAGGGGTTGTGCAATGACGGAAAGTATGGTTCTGTGTATGTTTTGTTTTATTGTTTGGCACTTTTAATTTCGTTGTACTTGTGACAATGACAATAAAGATCTATTCTATTCTGAGCAGGCTGTGTTTTTTTGATAACTTTTTCATTTATTTTTAATAATGTTTTATTGTATTTCATTTGTTCCTTTTTCCCAAAGAACTGTTAACTCATTAAAAGCCTCAGAAATTAACGGATTAAAATATCCAGAGTGCCCCCCCCCCCTCCCCCCGGCCCCATTCACTCCCGTTGTCTTATTTTGAAGGCCAGAAGTCCACAGCGCAAACACTTCCGGTCTGACGTCATCGCGTCCTGCGCCGGAACCGACCGGTTTACGTGGTGTAATGGTGGCCGGATCGGAGCTTTTATACATGTGTTATATAAGCAAGCATCTGCCTCCATCTTCGCTTCTAAAGTGTAGTTTTGAGATAATGGACATTAAAGATGAGATCCACCGTCCACCTCAATGTTATGGGATTACTATTTTGTGCTCGTGGAGCCGTGATAATGATGAATCAGCGACGGATTTCGTCTCCGGACATTCGGCCATTGTACTCGGTATTGTACTCGCCGTTACAGTAATATATTACTTTTCACGAGATATCTCGTAATCGGCACTACTAATACTCGAGCACTTTTCACGAGATATCGCGGGAATGGCACTAAATCGGTTAAAAATAAAAGGGTTATTGAAAAAAGGGTTATTGAAAAAACACAGCCTGCTCACGTATTAGGAGGGTAGTATGAGTCACCAGAAAAAAAAATTGGGTGTTTTTAATGAATCTATTGTGGTAGATCAGGAATCTCCATATATGGGCATACAAGGGATTTGTTCCCCTGGCATCACAGGGATCTCCATATCTCCATATATGGGCATAAAAGTGACTTGTTCCCCCTGGCATCACAGGGATCTCTCTAACAGTGCATCATTAATATTGATGACATCATGGAACTCTGTTCCCTGGCATCACAGTGAAGCCAGGGAACTCCATATGTGGGCATAAAAGGAATTCTGTTAGTGTGTCACAGTGGTGGCTCCAGGGGGGTCTAGAGGGGGCTTTAGCCCCCCTGATGAAGGCTTAGCACCCCCTAAGCCCCCTCACCCCAAAACCCCAATACTGATGAAAAATATTTAAGGAATAAATAAATAAAATGTATATGAATATGTGAAAGACAATTAACTGACATATATGTAAACCATACTATAAAATCATACTTTCTATGCTGGAAAGCATCTTCAGCCTCACAAAAACCCTATCCGATCACCTACAGTCCTCAGATTTGGAGCTGGAAACTACCAATGATCTGGTCTGTTCAGTTATCCATAACCTAGGTGCGAATGAATCACGTTTGTCATATTAGTACTATTCATTATTGTTTGTTGCCAAAATGAATCAGCCCCCGCTCTAAAAAAGCCAGCTCCCCCACAGCCCCCCAGTCCCAATTCTCTGGAGCCGCCGCTGGTGTGACATCACAGTGAAGCCAGAGTGTGATGCCAAGCTGGACAGTTTTCCATGCAATGCTTCAAAGTAATGCAACTCTGCAAAAGTCAGCACTGTATTGTCTTCCAGTCATTGAGGCTTCACCGACAGAGATGTCAACAGTTAACACAATCCAGAAGTGAAGTGTTGCAGTTGCTGATCAGCTAGAACTGGACCATGTTGTGTTAGTTCTTGACCAAGCTATATGCCAAAGCTCAACAAATCCGCTGGAAAGATGATGAGTTGACAAAGAGTCTAGTGATTAGACTAGGTGAGTTTCATACATGCATGGTATTTTAGGAAAAGGGTTTGGTGATGTAGGACTGCAAGATGTACTCATTGAGTCTGAGGTTTTTGCCCCAGGATCCATGAATGGGCGATCAGTGGTCATCAATACAACTGCACACAAACGTTTGTATGAGAGTCTGCAACGCGCCAGTTTTTGTACATTCTTAGACTCTTTGACACCACAGGAGAGAGATGAGTGCATGGATGTCATCATGATGTGTTGTGTGCAAATGAGAAATTTGAAAAAAATGTTTTCAACTTATACAGTCTTTGTGGACAAGAGAAGTGCAGAAAACCCATACACTTATATGGTGCAAATACTTTTTCTGAGAGCAACACGTGAATCAGACTGGCAGCTTCACCTGTTTTTTGCTTACGATTGTGTGAACTATGCTAGGTATTTGCCTCCATAATGGCTGGAAATGGTCAATTTGCCTCTCACACATCCTTCTTGTCACAAAGATCTCAGTGTAAAAGGCCAGTGGACTGTCCAACGTCAAACTGCCCATGGATTTGCCTCGATTGCTTGTGACCAGGCTATTGAGCAAACATGCAGCAGAGATAGCAAGACAAAGGGTGGCTGGATAGGGATGACACAGAACCGGGCTGCAGTGTCTCGTTGGATATTGTCACAACATGAAAGAGCTGCCATAGCTAGACAATGTGAGTCAATGGCTGGTAAATCTCCTGAAACACAGAGATGAAAACATCTAGACAGCACACAGATTCATGCAGATGAAAAGGCTGTGATTAGAATAAGTTCCACCATAGATTCCATGCTGAACCCATTTAACATTCACATTGTTTGTCACTAGCAGACATGCACTAGCAGCTGATGAAGTCACAAAATATGTGCCCAAGAAAGGGGGGGGGGGGGTTTATGGACGAAAGACTGTTATCAAAATTAGTCAACATATTTGCCCCCATCAAGGCACAAAAACTGAAGACCTTCAGTGACCAGGCAATGACCAAGAGGAAATGGAAGGCAAAGATGTGATGTGACGTAGAGCTGGGGAGGCTCACAACAGGTGCAAATCTATAGGCGGGATCAGAAGGCACCAACACAATGGAAACAGTTTCTATCAGATTGAACAAACAAAGCAGCGCTGGCAGAATTCCTCTATGTTGCCTGGCGAGATGCTGACCTCACCGTTTTGGGCAGGGACTTAATCTTGTACATACTGTAGCACATGGGGAACTGTGTCACTGTGTTAACTGTAAAAGAAGGTTCACAAACTGTCAGTGCTGTACTTCCTTTTGTTTTGCTTGTTTTGTCTGTAGGTAGTCTGTTGTTGTCCTGTGTATGTTGTTTGATATGTTTTTTGAAAAAATGAAAAACAAAATAAAAATATTGTTTTAAAAAAAAAGCGCCAAATTTTGCACAGATGTAGCCCAGGGCATGCTCTAATGATTTAGCTAGGGTGCCCGAGTCGGCGACCTTCGGGGTCGCCACACCTCAAGTTGGACTCCCATCGACTTTCTATACAGGAGGAAAATAGGATGTGAGGGGTCTAACTAGGGGTTTGTCCTGATGCTGAATCCATTGCAAGCATTTGTTTTGCACAAAAAACATTCCTTGGGCTAGAAATGCCCCCAGAAAACGCCCACAAAACTGTGAAAAGTGATGACTCATCACTTTCCATCACTTTTCATCACTAAACCATCGTTTTCTTCCTGTATACAAAGTCGATGAGAGCCCAACTTCATTTGGCCGCTGTGGCGACCCCGAAGGTCGCAAACTTGGGCGCCCTAGCTAAATCATTAGAGCAAGCCCTGGGCTACATCTGTGCAAAATGTGGCGCTTTTAGACTGATTAGCACGAAATTATCATTCTATCTCCCTAAGACCCCCGACTATGCTGCACAAGAACATCAATCTATAGTAATCAAAAGCCCTGGCAGTGATTGCTGTAAGTCTGCAGAGAGAGTTACAGTGTAGGTTGTATTTCTTCACTGCAGAAGGCAACAGAACAAGGATCATTGATGTGGCTGAGGTGTCAGCAGCTCTTGTATCAGTGTTTGCTCAGCACTCATTGGCATCCATACGTTCACAGGTTGGGACTCGACCAGTGGCAAGGGCAAAAAAAATGCATTTTCTGTTGCTTGTCAGAAGGATGAATTCCTGACTGGGTTCACAAATCTGGGCAGCAGTTTTGTCTACGTTTGACACACTGTGCAAATATGTGTGCCACCTGTATGGCCAATCATCTGCCAAAAATATTAAGGAGGCAAGACATAAATGTTTCTGCATGGCCTCGTCAGCTTTGCCAGAACTGTCCATTCCACAACAAGAGACGCCCTGTACCAACACTGCAGGAGGGCAAACCACCAAGTAGCAGTAATGAGGCATTGTCCGACTGGTAGAATGTCTGCCCGTTCACCCATTGGCAATGGATGGCACATTGAGGATGGTGTCGATATTGCGACACAGCATCTGTTCGACGGTCTTTTGATGCGGGTGAATGTTAACCTGGTGTAAAGCCAACCTGCCAACGCGGGTGAATGTTAACCTCTATGCCTAAACCTAACCCAAACCCTAACCCTAACCTCAGTAACCCTGGCGTGGGTGAGTAGCTAACCTGCCGACGCTGGTTGGCGAAAGAATGACACACCGAGAGAGCGAGATTTCCCGATAGTGTTTTGCAGGAAGTACACTGTACTGTAGTTGCAAGACAAGCAGATGTGAGACTGAAAGATGTTCCTGTATGTCTGCAAGACTGTCTTGTATTGATTTATGTCGGTTCCAAACTGTGAGAATGCTTCAAAGGAAACAGAAGAAAAGCTATATCGGATGATGACTCTGATGAAAGTGATAGTGATGAGTAATACTGTATACGCACCATTACCTTGTAGAATTTGTTTCGTTTCAAGAATTGCTGCACTACAACTTGACCACATTTAAAAAAAAATACCAGATGCTGTGACTGTGACACACTGTGGTACTTCAATAAATGTTGTATACCATATGTTATAATAATTCCGACCTTAGTGCATTTATTTTAGTCTTCTCCATTTGTGGCATTATTCCAATTTAGGGAGCGTGGTAGCAATTTCATTGATTTTCTGCCATTTGTGGCCAAGGTGTGCCGTTTACTTTTTTATATTTTTTACCTTTTTTATGTATGAAAGATAAGCTTTTAGCTAGATTTACTATGTGTATGTTTCTTTGTGTTGGGGCCAATTAATTACGTTGAAACGTTTTCTTCAACAAATTTGCTACATTTCATGACCTAAATTCACATATGAGAATACTAAGGCACCGATACTAGTTTCAGATGTTAGGTAGATGTAGTATATGACATTTGAGAAAGATTTTGAATTGCCAAAATCAATATAGAAAATGTTACAAGCAAAAACAACAGCACGTCATTTTGTTATTAGGACCCCCTGCCACTGCAGCTCACATAAAATGCCGTAACTCGGGCTAGGAGCGACCGGGAGAGCCGGGGCCGGTACCTATTCGTCCGCCTTGGCGGCGCGGAGACCCCACCCCTCATTTCTCACATGGCCCTCTAGCGCCACCATGAGGCCGATTCAGATTTTGCCCTAAAATCACGAAAATCACTACACAGTATGTCTACACTCATGTCATCAACATGCTCAGGAAGATTTTGGAAAAACAAATTTTTGCTCTATTTGTGGAGATAAGTGACCTACGGTCGCTTATCTCCCGATTAGGGAGTCTTACTGGTATACAATTATGGCTGGTGACAAGATTCGGTCAGGTGTTGTGTGGAGATATTTTAACCCAACGTCCACAAGGGCATTGTCTATGCAAAAATGCATTGAACGCAGGGGCGTCAATTGGGTATGGCAGGGGTATGCAGCTGCCATACCCTGGGTCCAGGGGAAAAAATAAAAGTTACTTTTAAATATAAATCCATGAATGTCTCTTTGTGAATCTGTGATGATGGTCATTATGTTGTTAAATTACAGTAAAATAACTACAAATGCAAAATTTAACAAAATGGTCACTTTAACAAGTATAATAATTATATTCTCCACACTTTTATTCTCCCCATCTTGACATAATGATAAATTCCCAGGTTCCGCAGGTCAGCTGCACATTTGCAATTCATGCACGTTTACTAACATGCTAAGTTTAGCTGCACTTGAACAACCATTCCAGGCTGCCATATCCAGCCCAAGAAACCGTAGAAACCTGTGTAAAATACTGACAAAACTCGTTTTTTTCAGACATTGTGAAAATAGCCGATCTACATGCTGAGCATGTAGATCTGCTATTTTCACAATCAGTGTTGGGCAATATTACTTGGGAGAGTAATCGTTACTTATTACTTATTACACCTTGGAAAAAGTAATAATATTATATTACTTATTACTTGGAATCAAGAGTAATATCTAATATATTAAGTTATATTACTTTTTTTTTTTTACCCCGCAAAAGAAAATAGATGTAGGCCTACAACAGAATCTGTTTAGCCAGCTCCTTTTAGAACTGAATCAAATTTATTGGAACAATAAGAGTCTCTGGGATGCAATTAAAAATATATATAATTAATGACAGGCTTTGTTGTGACCGTAAGGTCGCAGTTTAGTATCAAAACCTCCACCGGCCGTCCGTCACGTCACACGTCACACCTTTGCCCTGCTCATATCTCCGCATCAGTATGACATCACACTGCTGACATCAGTATGAACCTTTGTGTACGTTGCTGTGGCAACAGTCTGTTGTTGCTGGTCTGTTAGTGTACGTTAGCAACCACCTTAGCAACCATGGTTTTACCCTAGCAACCAACTGTTTACCATAGCAACCATGTTTTTTTACCCTAGCAACCAACTGTTTACCATAGCAACCATTTTTTTACCCTAGCAACCAACTGTTTACCATAGCAACCATGTCTTTTTTACCTTAGCAACCAACTGTTTACCATAGCAACCATGTTTTTTACCCTAGCAACCAACTCTTATATTGGTAAAACAAACTTTTGGCCTATTTGTGGAGATAAGCTGGCGATAAGGTCTGAGTCGAAGAAATGCTTCTTTCCTGGCAAGAATTGCCCCTTTATACTGTAGGGCTCGTTTGTGTATTGTATGACATCACGCCACATCATCGGCTGAGGACTGTGTGATGTCATCATATCTCCGTATATGGAGACATAATTGCTCATGCCCAAATATGGGCTGGTGAGGTCAGACTTAGTGTGATGCGTAGGTTATCTCCATATATGGAGATTCAACTTCAATGAGTAACCATGGCAAACTGTCAACTGCCCGTATGTCTTGATAATTGGTAAAACAAACTTTTGGCCTATTTGTGGAGATAAGCGACCAACGGTCGCTTATCTCCCGATTAGGGAGTCTTACTGGTAATTAATTAATCGCAAATAATCACATTTTAATCGCACATCAATATTTGACCTGGGAACAGTGATAAACCTTTTTAATGGATTTTGGTATACAAGCGAATCAATTAATAATTAATATATATAAGCTAAGCAACAACACATTGCTTATTTTTATTACATTTAAACACCCCAGTACTTTAGTATTTTGATCCTAGGCTCTGTATTTGGACTGCTCTTTCCCCTCTACACTCTACTCCTCAGAATAAATAAATATTAGGGTTTAGTCAGTGGTGATGTAAATAAAAGAAAGGGGTCCTATCAGCGATTAGACAAGGATATATGGAGACCCCTGTTGTAACTCTGAGGACCCTAGGGGTCCCGGACGACATGTTGAAGACCCCTGCCTATATTATCCTTATAATAAATATTTTCTTTTCTGGCTTAAAAGTGTATTTTATAAGTGATGTGGAGGGCTCTGGGGGGGTTCCCACTAAGGAAAGTAGGCTTTCAACTCGCTAAAACCGTCTCTTTCGGTGAGTAGTGAAACTATGTGTATTTCTTATGTTTACATTTTACAACAGGCGAGAGGCTAGCAGTTAGCACAAGGGCTATCAGTCTAGTGGAGGGCTGGAGGCTAAGCTAACGGCTAAACAGCAACATCGCATTGCGTTGCTTGATGTGCTGTGGTGATATGCAAAGCATAATTTGCGAAGCCGTGCTTTTGTCCACGCTCCCGATTGCTTTTTAAATGTAAATGTCCCAGCCATCCACTTAGCGTGTTCGAGCTTGGGGATCCGCTATAGATGCGGTGGACGCTTTTGGCCGTTTTGGCCTAGTTTTTTCGGGCTGCGAGGGGGTCCGCGGGGGTCCCCAAGGGTGGGGGACCCCTCGGGGACCCCCTGGGAGCCGGCCCCGTCCCTCCAGGTGGCTCTGGGGCCGAGCTGTGTCGCGCGCCGTGCACTGTGGACGACAGAATGTTGTGCTGTCCAGCCTGTCTTCTATGACTGTTGGACAGGCAGCAACGCTCGGCTCACCCCTCTCACATAAGCTACGTCATAACTGTGCGCAAGCTGCGGCAGATCTACAAGCTACACAGCATCTCTGTTGATATGTGTTATAGTTTGTAGGTCTGTTCTAACGGGTAACGAGGGCTTTTTTTTGCGGAGTAAAGCGTTACATATTACCAGTTTTGACAGAGTAATACCTTATATTACTCGTTACTGGATAAAGTAATAATATTACAGTAATATATTATTAGTAATTCGTTACTGCCCAACACTGTTCACAATAGAACTGTGTTATCCAAAATGTAATGCCTCTTTTCCATGAAGACTTCCATCTTTGCCATACCCTAGCTTTTGCTGTACTGACGCCACTGATTGAACGAGTAGTGCCCAGACATGGGAACAAAATTATTTTTTCTGGGCACATTTTCTAATAAGGCAATACAGCCTAAAAGTACAACAAAGGCTTCTAATTCAGAGAGCCAATAGGCTCCGTCCATGTAGACCTGGTGCCCTAGTAAGACAAGCTGTAATTTGCCTGTCAACAAATTACGCTGGAGTGTCAAATGAACAGCGTCACTGCATTCTCTCCTCACACTCAAACTCTCCTCCCTCCCCTGCCAATGTTTAGGCCTAATACTTCTTTTTATTGTGACCGTCAGGTCACAGTTACTATCAAAACCTCCACCAGCTGTCAGTCAGTCTGTCTGTCAGTCTGTCAGTCAGTCACACGTCACACTTCTGCCCTTCTCATATCTCCGCCACCGTTGCCCCGATCCATGCCAAATTTTGCACACACACTCCTTGGCTGCCAAACCACAACCTCCACCCTCATTTCTCACATTCCCCTCTTCTAGCGCCACCGCCAGGCTGATTCTTGCTAAACACATTTTTGGACACTGCTGCTACAGATTTTGCCCTAAAATCATGCAAAGCGGTACACAGTATCTCTACAGTCATGTCATCAAAATGGATCTGTCACATTTCCTCCTGATTGGCTACCTTTGCCTTCTAAAGTTTGTGTATGCAACCTGGCGGTCGCTTATCCCCCGATTTAGGGAGTCTTACTGGTTAATATTATTGTGGTTTAATTTACTCCAGCAAAATAGACACAAATAAAAGGAATAAGAGGTAATATCATACTCATTGTCTTACATAAGTTTTCAAATAAAAGCTTACGACAGTTCGTTATCTCTCTCTCTCTCTCTCTCTCTCTCTCTCTCTCTCTCTCTCTCTCTCTCGTGCGCATGTGTGTGTGAGCGAGAGCGTGGTGTGGAGGGGGTGAATCCGCGGAGTGAGTGTACCTTTTTTTTCTATCTTTTCTATGCTTTTCTGTCTTGGTTTCAGTTTTAGGTTTTATTCACTAGTGTTTGGTGTTTAAACCCGTGTTGGTTGCAGGGTTGTGGGACTGCTCCGCGCCGCAGCAGCAGACGCTGCTGTCGGCGTCACGCAGTTCACAACACTCACAAGGAAACATGGCTTTAAGATCTCGCCAAGTTTTCCGTGCTCCGTGGAGGAGTGTAGTTTAGCGGTAGCGGCCGCGGTGGGGTCCGCGAGCGTTAAATCTGCTGCCAGAATGAATGGTGGCGTGGTGATCTTTGTGGATGAGGTGGATAAAGCGAACACCGTCATTACAAACGGTGTAGTAGTAAAGGACACGTTTGTGGCGGTAACGCCCCTCACTACACCAGCAAAGAAAGTTTTGCTGTCAAATGTACCCCCATTCATAGACGACGAGATGATTATCAAAGAGTTGTCTAGGTTTGGGAAAGTAGTGTCGCCCATTAAGAAGCTGCCCTCGGGCTGTAAATCACCTGCTTTGAAACATGTCGTCTCCCACAGGAGAATGCTATACATGGTCATGATCGATAGGAACCAAGAGCTTACTATTGCTTTCAAACTGAAAGTTGATGAGTTTGATTACACAATTTATGCAATGACAGAGAACATGAAATGTTTTGGCTGTGGAGAGGACACACATTTGGTCAGGTCCTGTCCAGAGAGGGACATTACTGCAGCTGGGACTAGTGTCGGTAAAAAGGAGAGGGGGAAGAATCCATGGGGGCAGGGGGGCACTGGGCAAGCAGGTGGAGCTGGGGGAGAGGAAGGTGGGGGGGATGGAGAGAAGGTGCCTAGTGCTGCTGAACCTGAGGCAAGTCAAGAGAGCGTTATTACTCAAGAGGACATTACTCCCACTGTTAGTCAGGTGGAGGTGGGAGGAGGTCTGGTTGTTGAGGTTGATATGGGAGGGGAGGAGGAGAAGTTAAAGGCAGGGAGACAGAAAAGAAAGGCCAACAGTTCAGATGGGTCACAAGCAAACAAGGTGACAGCTGAAGAAAAGCAAAATTACACTGAATCAGAGGGTTGGGAAAATGATGATGAAGGGTGTTATGAGCTGTCGGAAATGAAGCAATTTCTGCAGAAAACTAAAAATGAAAGATGTTTGAAAATTGAAAAACATTTCCCTGCTAAACTGGAGTTTGTGAAATCAGCCAAATTAAACATGAAGAAAAAAGGAAAATGGGCTCTCACTGAACAAGAGATTAGCAGGTTGAAAAAAATTATTACAAAAGTTAATCAAGAGTTGAACGGTGACACTGAAAAACAGACCGCTTAATTTTCTCTTGTTATGTTTATGAATTGTTTGGTGCTGTGGTGTGGCTCCTTGTTCATTTAGCCTTGGTTTTAATGGACATGAAGATGCTATATGGGCAATGCTTGACTGGACAATGGTGCAGACCGCTACATGCCTGTACTGTTTCGAGGAAGAGCCTCTGGTTGGAGGGGCCAGGATGGACTCATAAAGCAGTCCAACATCAGACTTCACTCAAAGACTGTGTGCCACGGGCCACTGGAGTGGATATTGCAAATGCAAAGAGACTGTTGGATGTAGCTGGTCAAAGTATAGTGGAGGAGCGAGCAGCTGATCTGTTGGGGTCGCTAAGATCAGCTTGCTGTGTGGGCTGCTCTTTGATGGTGGAGGAGCGGGCAGCTGATCGGTTGGGGTCGCTAACATCAGTTTGCTGTGTGGGCTGCTCTTTGAGACAATGGACAAGAAAGCTGTCTACGGATGATACGGAACTTGTAAGGAGTTCAGATGGGGAGAACCTTTTCCCTGAGTTGGAAATGTGTTTTGACTCAAAAGGCTACTCTGAAAACCTGATAGAACTAAGACAGCATCAAAGCATTGCCATGCACTGTAATGTTGCAAGTTTGTGGTGTCCAGGATATTATTGGAACCGGGCTGGGTGCGGAGGAGGACTTGGTGCAGGGAGGGAGCTTAGAGGTCCCAGCGTTGAACAATTTGTACCCTGTCTTTTATTTGAACTGTATAAAAAAATTTATAATAAATAAAAAAAGAGAAAAGTAAAAATGTAAAATCTCTTGTTTTTAAGTTAAAAAAAAAATACTGGAGCATTTTGTTTAATTGCAATACTACATGCGAGATTAATGGTATTGATAGTATTGTCTAAATAAAAGGGTTTTTTAAAAGTCAAAAAAAGTCTTTTTTTATTTTTCTCATAATTCTTTTTATTTTCTAGTTGTTTTGACTGTGACAGTCCTGATGTGGATCATGTTTACTGTCATGTGTGGTCATTCTGAACCAGAACAGTCTCTGATGTACAATAACGTTGCTGTCAGGACGAAACCTCTCATCTCCACAATCTAAACTTTTGTGTTTTTTCATAAATGAATGCCCTTCAAACTGCAGCTTACAAAAAAGCATCAAAAGTAGCAGATCTATAGTAGCTCAAAACGCGGTGCAAAGCAACATGTTTTTATACAGTTTCAAGGATTCCACCAGACAGATAGAGTATATCATTTGTCCTCACAAAGTGCTTCCAACTTCCAATAGACGACATTTGTATTTAATTTCATCTGCGTCATCTTATTATCTTCGTATAATAGTACAATACAGTCATACATTCTATTAGAAAATGTAACACCATCAAATGTATGCTTTGGTTTTCAGGTACAGTCCTTACCTTACCTTACGTCAATCCAAGGTCCTCGTCAGTCCTTGGAATGTAACTGTTGGTTCGGTTTAGAAGGCGTTTTTAGAATGGGTCTCAGGTCTAAATGGGTTAACAGCACCAGGAAGGTAATCTATCCAAACTGATCTCTGACTGATACAATGTTCTCTCTCTCCTGGTTATAAAGTGTTGGTTGAAGCTGGGCGGGGAAACTTCTAGAGAATGTAGAATCTAAGCTGTCAAACTAGATTCCTACACACATAAACAACACCTGATCATACTCTATGCATGTACACATCAACATCATTGTACATACAAAAATACAAATGAGAGCCATTCCCCAGTGTTTTTTTTTAAATGCCTGCATCTCTATTATATTTATTATTCAAACATTTTAAAACTGTTCAAATAGACGATCTACAAGCTCACAATATGTTGATGTACTGTAGATTGTTTTAGTAAAACAAATGCAAAAAAAAAAGGTTTAGGCCAAAGGGGTACAGCGGTGCACAAGATAGGTCCCTGACCCTACGTTTTAACAACGGTCAACAGCCGGCGACTCTGGGCAACGTCGTCCAAAAGTGACATTATTTTCATGTTTTTGGGAGACGTTATCAGCCTCATTGCCTGCTATTGCCAGTAGGCCCTATAGCTGCAGGGTCCCATTGACAAATAAGGTTGTTGTAGGTTTTTAGTCCGGAGACAACTGTCCAGGACAGGCCTCAGACGCTCCTCCTCAGGAGACTTGTCTCAGAGATCTGAACCCAACACTGGGAACCCGCTGTGAACGCATGCCCTCGCTGGCGTCGACCCCAGGCAGGGTTTGAACCCCCAACCTTCCGCATGAAAGGTATTGCTCTAAGCACTACACTAGGGCGGCCCCCATACTCCATTGACAAATAACGCACTTCCGGAAAATACGTCCGCCCGCAGCTGCCTTCTGTCAAAACTCACCGTTACTGTGTCAGTAAGCGTAAAAATACAATGTCATCTCTCATAAGTGTGAGAGTGAGTATGTACATAAATGTAGCTTAGGAAGACACTACATAATACTGTGCAGTAAGGACCCCATCTTGCACGCTGCTGCAGTGTCTTCCTAAAGCTACATGTATCTAGATACTCACACTTATAAGAGATGATAATGTACCTAATAGCATGATTATAGTGACATTATGAGGTTATCAGTAGAATGGTGTCTCTCTCTCTCTCTCTCTACCCACCCTCTCTCCATGGAATGGCTGCTCACTCAGGATACAGTGGTGACTGCATTCCTTTAAAGGACAACATTGTTTATGAACTAGTGTTCATATTATAAATTGTAATTAGAGAAAAGAAAAGATGAGCGTTAAAATGTTGTTCTTTAAAGAGGTGGTAACATAGTTTTGCACTTTTTCTGTATTGTATGTGTCTATGGAGTTAACATTACTCTAGTAAACCAGTGGGTGGGGTAATAATGTGAAGATTTACTTTCCCTGTGTATTTTTTATTACTTAAAAGGTCCAGTCGAAAAACACAGATTTAACTAGAAGCAGTGCTCTTTCGAGCACAGGTCTCCACCAGGCCAGGCGTCCTTGTGGTGCTACTGTATAATAGGCCAATGTAAAAAGGGTGGCATATGTTCTTCACCTTAGACCTTTCATGGCAATCAGAAGCTGCATGCATGATTTGAAGCATTGTGTTCCAAAAATGTGTTTTGCTAAAGTCTACCTGCTGGTGGCGCTATAACAGGCCAATGTGAAAAGGGTAGCATTTGTTCCTTGACCCAGTGGGAATATGTGTGGCAAATTTCACGGTAATCGCAAGCTGCGTTGATGATTTGAGGCATTTTGTTCAAAAACGGAGCAATCCTGCAAACTTTGGAAGCTAATATTAGCCAATCAGGATGGAATATGAAATATCAGACGGATCGGAGTTGATCACATGACTATAGAGATACTGTGTACCGATTTGCGTGATTTTTGGATTAAATCTCAAGGAGTGATATCCAAAAATGTGTTTTACATAAGTCGGCCCAAAGGTGGCACTATAAAAGGCTGATGTGAATGCAGGGCAAAGGTTTATCCTTAGCCTCTAGGGAGTGCGCTTACAAAGTTTGAAACTGATCGGTGGAGTTATGGATAAAACCACAAATCGGCCTGTTATAGCGCCACCATGAGGCTGATTTAAAAAGATTTAAGTGGCATTTCTTCCTCGGCCTAGTGGGAACGTGTGTGCGCGATTTCATGATAATTGCACTTTGCGTTTGTGATTTGAGGCATTTTGTTCAAAACGGCTCAATCCTACACACTTTGGAAGCCAATCTTAGCCAATCAGGATGGAATATGCAAAATGGGACAGATCCATGTCGATCACATGACTGTCGAGATACTGCCTACCGATTTGTAGGATTTTTGGACAAAATCTGTAAGAGTAGTGCACAGAAATGTGTTTTGCGAATATCGGCAACTAGGTGGCGCTAGAAAAGGCCCATTTGAAAAGTTTAGGGCAGAGGTTCTAGATTGGCATCCAGGGAATGTGTGTGCTGACTTTGGCAGCGACCGTGCCAACGGCGACTGAGATTAGGTGCTCACAAATTGCGAGGACGCACGGACGGACGGACGGACGGACACACGGACGGACGGAGGGGAAAACATACTCTCCCCCATGCCTTCGGCTGCTGGAGACAATGACATTATAAACTCAGCCCCTCCCCTTTCACCATTCACCCAACACTGTGGGTGTGGCTAACTTCAGCTGGGTCACCACCCACCTGACAACCAGGCATACTTAAAGGAATATTTCAATAAAAAAATAAAAAAATAAAACTTTTGGTCGGGCGTCCGCTGGTCTAGGCGCATACCACATATAGGCTAGTGACTTTGGGCCCCAAAATTAGAGATACCCCTACCAGAGGTAGGACCAAACACAACATAGTTTTTCCTCATCTCTAAGGCCTCCCATACATTAAATGGATTCTTGTATAAAAATATTTTACTGCAAAAGTGGTGAAATTGATATATAAAGTTATACACCCCAAACTAAAAATAAAGCCTGTCCGTCTGGGGGTTGAGGCATATAAACTCATGTAGATTCACAATGGAAGCTCTGAGAGGTTTGAAACTTGGCATACTTGATGCTAGGACATCCCTCTACATTCTCGAGGAGACCTAATGTCAACATCTAAATTGAAATGGGAGTTATAGTCATTTGAACACATACCTACAATAGGCGAAAATGTAAATCTATGTAGAGTGCTCTTTTCACTTACTAGTGACTCGGCCATGGATTGCCATATCAACACATATGAGGGCTTGTTGGAAAGGTGTGGTTATACTGAACTGAGCAATACCAATTGTGTAAAGGTAGCTTGTATACTCATGGAGTTATATCACTAAACGTATATGGTGTCCCAAATGCATCCTGAACAATAGTGCAGGGAGAAATGCAGGCCTACAGCAGAACTCAAATTATTTAACAAATTTAGCTGAGGGAAACCAAGCTCTACACATTTGATGCTCAAGATTATCCTCATTAGGGGGTACGGTGGTGCAGTGCGTAGAGCTGTTGCCTCACAGCTAGAAGGTCCTGGGGTCGATTCCCGCCGGAGGACGCTGTGGGCGCTGGGGGGCATGTTCCCTCCTCCGCATCATCAGCGCCTATACCCTAGGTGGGGTTGGCAAAAGGGCCTTTCTGTGTGGAGTTTGCATGTTCTCCCCGTGTCTCCTAGGGTATATACCCTCACAAAAACATGCAGTAATCCTGGTCTCTATACTGCCTCCCCCTGACCAGCCGGGGCGCCTGATGGAGGGGAAAGGAACTGATTGGAATAACGTGTTCCTTCCACGCGCTACGTCCAACTGGGGAAGCTCCTCCCTGTCAGGTGACAAGAAGCGGCCTGCTCACTCCTTGTGCACTGAAGGAAGCATGAGCTCAGTTCAGGGCTCTCCCCAGGTTGGCAGAGGGAGAGCAGAGCCCAGGATTACAGCTTAGGCAATTGGCACTGGGTGAAAAATGGGTTACAAAATCGGGCGATAAAAAATAATATGAAAGAAAAATTGTCCTCATTAAAGCAAGTCATTAAATTCGGAGCAGTTTATATAATTTAACACATTTGGTTACATTCGAGCTATATTACAGTATTTGGCTCCACCTGTTCTATCTGTATCTTATAGCCTATGTGGGCTTTTTCATAAACTGACAAGTGCATCATTGCAAATATTTTGAATTGTGAAGAGATCAGAAGGACTTGCCAAATCAAGTACTGTAGCTAATCAGCTTGCTGAAGAGTGACCTAGCTTAAAGTTTCATTTAGTGTAATAGAGCTGACCATTTCACCAGAATGGAACAAGACTTAAATAGTATCACTGGTAACATGGTTACTGTAAAGAGAACCTAATGATAGTGTACGTACAACATCGATACTGTACAAAGTGTTTATTATTATAATTATTTATGTTTTAAACAGAATGGAGAGTGATCCACAAACATTCCAAATCTCATCAGTGTGGTAAACATTTGGAAAAAGGAAAGAAACAAGACCCAAAATGTCAAAAAGGCCACAGCAAAAGGCCTTCAATGTACTGTATACATTTTGCTGAACAGAGAGATGGTGATGTTCATAAAACCCATATACATACAATTACAAATTGACATACTTACTTTCCTTCAAAATAAGGTAGTATACATTATCATGTATCATGTAGTAGAACAAACAATAACTGTACAAGTCTTCTGTGACTGATGTATGCTTTTATATATTGCTGCAACCAAATCGACCTTCTGGGACAAACAATGAATGAACTTGAACTTGTCTCATCAAGAAGACTGATAATGGTTGATATTGTTTAACCTGTTTATTACGGGTAAAATTATATATAAAAAAAAAAGGCCAGTAATGGCCTTGTGGGAAGGCCAGTACAAGACCAGTCCTTCATGTAGCATCAGAAAGGTTGATGAAGTTGTACATCAGTGGTTGCTGTACCCATAGCTCTGTGTATGATGCCAAATATCATAAACACTGCCTTGAAAAAACACATCCCTACAATTAAATATAGCAGCTGCCAGATTAAAAAGAAAAAACAGCAGATCAGTATCTATGGCTTATAAGTTAATTGAAGTCATTGGCAAAACTCTTTTCTCTACAGAAATTGAAGTGATGACACTAAACTAAGGTTTATGATGACATACTGAAGACACTGGTCCATGTCCTTTCTTGATTTACCTGCAGCTCCAGAGTGTGGGCACACTTTGGACTTTCTTCTGTGTCATTCAACAGATTGTAATGCTGTATGAGCTTTTCAGTTGGATCATCTAATTTCTTCCTCAGACCTCAGTATGTCACCATAACCTTTTTAGTCTAGCAGCTGCTATACTTAGTTGTAGAGATGTGGTGTTTAATGCAGCTTTCATGATATTTGGCATCATTCACAAACGTATTGTACGAGAGCAACCGCAGATGTACAACTTCATCAACCTTTCTGATGCTGCATGAAGGACCTTGTCTCTGGTACTCTTAGCTATACCAGTCATAATGGCTGTCAGATGTTATGGTCTTGTACGGGTCTTCCCACAAATTAAGAAAATCGTTTTGTATGTTAAACAATGTATCAACCCTACTGTCTTCTGGTGCATGTATGCTCTCTCTATCAACACTTGCAACGTGTTGCTTATTGTTGTTTTTCTTATTTGCTCTACATGATACATGATAATAAGATACTTAATTTAGAAATGAAGTATATCGGATGCCCGCTGGCCTACTGGTTTGGGCGCATACCACTTAGGCATTGCCACATAGGCATGGATGCCTGGCGGCGTCACCGGTTCAATTCCTGATCTGGACAATCTTTGCCGCATGTTACTCCCCATCTTTCTTGTCAGTCTACTGTCCTATTAATAAAGGCATAAAAGCCCAAAAAACAAATCTTTAAAAGAAAGAAAGTATATCATCTGTGGAGACAGGGTTTTATGAACACCATCATCTCTCTGTTGAGCAACATTTACTATGCAATTGGGAAGGCCTTCTGCAGTGGGCTTTTTGGAAAAAAGGATAATGTTTCTATTTCTAAATGTTTACCACAAATGATACAACGATTTGGATCCAATGTTTATACATCACTCTACATTCAGCTAAACTAAAATGAAAGACATACATTTGTACAGTATCTACATGTATGTTGACTATAGTGTACGTACAACATCATGTTGTATGTACACTATTGATAGGCTCTATGTACAGTAGTAACCATATTATTGATACCACTTAATGCTCTGTTCCATTCTGGTGAAACAGAGTCAGGGTGCTGATATTGTATTGTCAAGTCAAGTCAATTTTATTTCTTGAGCACATTTAAAAACCACCAGGGTCGACCAAAGTGCTACACAACATACAATAGGGCTATTGGAGAGGCTATATTACACTTTATGGAACTTTAAGCTTGGTCACTCTCCACTCTTGATTCGGCAAGGTCCTTCTCATCTTTTCGATTTCCAAAATATTTGCAATGATTTACATGTAAGTTTATGAAGAAGCCCATGTAGGCTATAAGATGCAGAGAGAACAGGTGCAGCCAAATACTGTAGTATAACCTAATTTTAACCAATATGCTAAATTATATAATGTCTATAGGATTGTTATTATAGGAAAACATTGAGCATCAAATGGGTAGAGCTTGGATTCCCTCAGCCAGGTTTGCTAAATAATTTGAGTGCTACTGTAGCCCTGCATTTCTCTCTGCAGTATTGTTCAGGTTGCATAAAATGGCAAATTTTCTAAACTTTTGGACATTTCATACATTTTAGGGACATCTACTGAAGTGAATTTGTAAACATTTTCCACCCTTGATAAGTGAATTGAAAATAAAACTAATCGGTGTGATTTCATTAGGAGGTTTACATTTCCCCCCGTTTGGGACACCATATATGTTTAGTGATATAACTCCACGAGTATACAAGCTACCTTTACACAATTGGTATTGCTCAGTTCAGTAGAACCACCCCTTTCCAACAAGCCATCATATGTGTTGATATGGCAATCCATGTCAGAGTCACTACAAAGTAAAAAGAGCACTCTACATAGATTTACATTTTCGCCTATTGTAGGTATGTGTTCAAATGACTATATCTTCCATTTCCATTCACATATTGACATTAGGTCTTCTCTAGAATGTAGAGGGATGTCCTAGCATCAAGTATGCCAAGTTTCAAACCTCTCAGAGCTTCCATTGTGAATCTACATGAGTTTATATGCCTCAACCCCCAGACGGACAGGCTTTATTTTTAATTTGGGGAGTATAACTTTATATATCAATTTCACCACTTTTGCAGTAAAATATTTCTATACAAGAATCCATTTCATGTATGAGAGACCTTAGAGATGAGGAAAAACTATGTTGTGTTTGGTCCTACCTCCGGTAGGGGTATCTCGAAAACTAAAGCACTTTTTGACTATTTGTCACTCGCCTAATAGGCATTGATGCCTGACGGTGTCGCCAGTTCCGATTCCCAATCCAGATGACATTTGCTGCATCTCTCCCCCCATTTCCTGTCAGTCTACTGTCCTATCGAATAAAGGCATAAAAGCCTAAAAAACAAATCTTAAGAAAATATAAATAAACTTTTGGTCATTTTATTGTCTAACAGGCTTTTATGAACACCCTGAACAGTTTTTAATTTGCATGATTCAGTATTTAGATATTTGATGTAAATGTTATCAGGCCTTCCTCCTGCAGGACGCCTCCCCATACACACCCATTGTAACTTCAAACATACCTACCTACACACCTACGCATGGAATCACAACAATGCTCTGAGACTTTCTCCCCTGAATGGAACACATCAAACTAGTTTAGTTGGTATCACTTGATCTCCTCTTGTCCTTAAGTAACCCTCTTCTCTGAAGAGGCAGCCGTCTAATAATTATAAGACGTATCGTTGCAAACCGTGCACGTATTATGTCCAAAACCGTTCCTTGTTATTAGTATTATAAAATAATGTTAAAATAGTTCAAATAGCCGATCTACAAGTTCTCAAAGTGTCATGATGTGACACGGTGTGGGCTTGTAGATCAGCTATTTTCACTCCTTTTGTGTGACACTGTGTGACTAAGTAGTACATTAATGTGAAATATGGAATATTTTATTAGTCATAAATGTAAACAGAGGGAAAAATAAAAAATAAAAAATAATACATGTAAACAGATTAGAGGTTTTTGCCTCACAGCAGCGAGATAATAATCACTCGTCCACCTTTTTAACTTGTAGAGTAGCTTTCAGTCTGCTGTATGTACATCATTATATAAAACCAGTAAGACTCCCTAATCGGGAGATAAGCGACTGTCAGGTCACATGTATACACAAAGACGGCTGTAACTGGCATTGGTTCCTAGTTGTGTGGACAATGTATAGTTTTGGTTGGCTCAGAGAATGTGGGGTGTACCGATTTTCGTGATTTTAGGGTAACATTTGCAGGAGCAGTGTCCAAAAATGTGTTTGAAAAAAGCGGCCTGATGGGGGCGCTATATGGGACAGATCCATGTTGATGACATGAGTGTAGACATACTGTGTAGCGATTTGCGTGATTTTAGGGCCAAATGTGTAGGAGTAGTGTCCAGAAAAGTGTTAAAAGAAATCTGCCTCAAGGTGGCGCTAAAGGGGACAGATCCATGTTGAAGAGATGAGTGTAGACATACTGTGTACCCAGGGGCGGCTCCTTTATATGGGCTAGTGGGGCTTAGCCCCTCCTATCTTATGGGGGAAAAAAATATTTCTTAAAAAAAAAAAACACCAAATATGTCCAAAAGGGCTGAGTTCCTTTAGCCCAAGCCAGCTTCCATTGACTATCACTGAGGAATGATTGACAGCTTAGTGAGCTTACATGCCACGCCTGCTTCATATTCTTACCATTGTGGGGCTGATTTCTGTCAGCCCAAAGAACACGCCCAGTTCTGTGACATCACTGTGTGATTATCATTGAGCTGGGTGATTGACAGCTGGCATGCCACGCCTGCTTCATTTAGTCACCATTTGGGCTAATTTCATTTAGCCCGCAGGACATGCCCACTGCAGTTCCACCATGTGACTGGCTTTTAACCAATGACAAGTTTGTCTTGTTTGATGTCTGTGTTTGAGTAAGGGAAGTCCTTCCTAATGGACACTCAAATGGGTGGCCAAAGAGACAATTTCCTTGCCAAAGGTGCGAAAATGCCGTACGGACGCTCGTACTCCAGGTAATTCCGACTTTGTCGTACACATGGCATGTGAGACCTGCCAAATGTACTAAAAATTCTCCAAAAAGACATGCCAAATGTACCATTGTGCATTTGGCATGTCCTTTTGGCTAACATTGAACGCGGTGCCAAAAAGACGGAGGTGTGCCGACAATCAATGGCCATCACGGGGCAGCATCGAGTTTGCCCTTCCACAAATACATTGTCCATGCCAAATGTACACGCCAAAATGACAGTCCCCTCCCCCACCCTACATAATATGTGGGGACAATGGCCAAATGTACACGCCAAAGTGACACTCCCCTCCCCCACCCAATCCTTGATCTTTCCAAAAGCTCTAAGAATGTGTTTTGGCCAAATGTACATGGCAACCATGCCAAAAAGACAAGATGGAGGAAAGGTCACCTGAATCACCTGAGACCCAATTTTGGCTACAGTTTTGCTTCCACAACCACTATTGACCCTGAAACTCACACCAGGTGATGCTTGTGACAGCCCGAGTCAGGTGTTGTTCACCGCTTGTCATTTCGTGGCCCCTGTTGCTAAGTAGCTTTTAACTTGAGTCACCTGAGACCCAATTTTGGCTACAGTTTTGCTTCCACAACCACTATTGACCTGAAACTAACACCAGGTGATGCCTGTGACCCCGCCAGTCAGGTGTCGGTCACCGCTTGTCATTTCGTGGCCCCTGATGCTAAGTAGCTTTTAACTTGTGCTAAAGTCCACTTTCAGAAGGGGCTACCGGCCAGATATTCTAAGAGGTGGTTTATGAGGCTCTATTCAGATGCCCTGTACATTATCACTTCATTTGATGCTATTGTGGCTGAGAAAATGCAAAGTCCATTTGGCATGGAAATGAATGAGAGTTCATTCCCATGCCAAACGGACAGGACCACTGTGGGCCTTCCGAGACCCCCAGAGAGGTGAAACCACCACAGGGATGCTCTAAATAGAGTGCCGATCAACATGTGTCGGAATCATAACCTCAAATAACGTAGAAAAAAAGTATGGCCTAAATGACCAACTTTTGTTGCAAAGGCTCTTAAGGGCTAAGCCTCTGAGACCATTCGGAGGCCCCAAAGTGAAGCATTTTTTTCCACAGCATTTACAAAGCCCAGCACTTACGGTCTGATTATTGGGCAGGAGGAGTATCGCTGCTGAAAATCTGGGGTCCTCAGGTGGTCTTATGGCCGTGTTGCGGTCAAAAAGGGATTGACCCATCTTTAAAATTTGCCAAACGGACGCAAGGCCTGGGCAGTCGATGCTCTTTCGTTCCTATTTCTTTTCTGGGCTCCCGAAAGCCCTGAAAATGCACGTGCGCTATTTAGGGCTATTTGACGAATATACGGTAACCGGCTGGCGTCATTATCTATCGAGGTTCCAGAACTAGAGACGATTCAGTTTTCAAAAACCTAAAATGTAACCCATGCCAAAAAGACGTCGGGCCTTCTCGGGATACACTTAAGCCCCTTTTCTGATCCAACGGATGGTTTGTGGAAATCAAGCTCTGCATATTCTGAAAGAGCAATGAAAGATGATTATATCACTGCAGTTTGGTTCCCGTAGCACCTCCAGAACTTTAAAAAATGAGGCCTGACCTTTTGCGTCGTACGGTTGACCTGTCTTTTTGGCATGTTTGCCATGTCCATTTGGCCAAGGCCCGCACTCGGTTGAGACTTAGAAAATATTTCAAAGTCTCAACAAAGTGCGGTCCATGGCCAAATGTACATGGCAAACATGCCAAAAAGACAAAATGGAGGAAAGGTCACCTGACTGACCTTGCAACCAATTTTGGCTACAGTTTTGCTTCCACAGCCACTATTGACCTGAAACTAACACCAGGTGATGCCTGTGACCCCGCCAGTCAGGTGTCGGTCACCGCTTGTCATTTCGTGGCTCCTGATGATAATCCTAACACCAAATCCCATGCCAAATTGACGCAGGCCTCTGTGGTCATTGCTCATTTGCTGTCATTTCTTTTCTGGGCCCCCGAAAGTCCCCAAAATGCACGTGCGCTATTTAGGGCTATTGACGAATATACGGTAACTGGCTGGCGTCGTTATCTATCGAGGTTCCAGAACTAGAGACGATTCAGTTTTCAAAAACCTAACATGTAACCCATGCCAAAAAGATGTTGGGCCTTCTCGGGATACACTTAAGCCCCTTTTCTGATCCAACGGATGGTTTGTGGAAATCAAGCTCTGCATATTCTGAAAGAGCAATGAAAGATGATTATATCACTGCAGTTTGGTTCCCGTAGCACCTCCAGAACTTTAAAAAATGAGGCCTGACCTTTTGCGTCGTACGGTTGACCTGTCATTTTGGCATGTTTGCCATGTCCATTTGGCCAAGGCCCGCACTCGGTTGAGACTTAGAAAATATTTCAAAGTCTCAACAAAGTGCGGTCCATGGCCAAATGTACATGGCAAACATGCCAAAAAGACAAAATGGAGGAAAGGTCACCTGACTGACCTTGCAACCAATTTTGGCTACAGTTTTGCTTCCTCAGCCACTATTGACCTGAAACTAACACCAGGTGATGCCTGTGACCCCGCCAGTCAGGTGTCGGTCACCGCTTGTCATTTCGTGGCCCCTGATGCTGAGTAGCTTTTTACTTGTGCTAAAGTCCACTTTTAGAAGGGGCTACCGGCCAGATATTCTAAGAGGTGGTTTATGAGGCTCTATTCAGATGCCCTGTACATTATAACTTAATTTGATGCTATTGTGGCTGAGAAAATGTAATGTCCTTTTGGCAGGGAAATGAATGGGAGTTCATTCCCAAGCCAAACGGACAAGACCACTGTGGGCCTTCCGAGACCCCCAGAGAGGTGAAACCACCACGGGGATGCTCTAAATAGAGTCCCGATCAACATATGTCGGAATCATAACCTCAAATAACGTAGAAAGAAAGTATGGCCTAAATGACCAACTTTTGTTCCAAAGGCTCTTAACACATTTGCCGCCAAGGTTTCTTCCAAATCAGAAAAAGGTCCCTGCCACCATTCACTCCCATTCATTTTTAAAACAGCTGTAACTCTTTGTGTAGAAGTGCTATATGAACAACAAACACATCAGGATAAACTTTAGGGTTTATTCTTTCATATGTTGAAGAGCGTTGAGTCTAAAAAAAGGTTCCATGTAGAATTCCTTTGCTGTTGAATTGAGAGCGTCATCTGCTATATCTTCCCTTTCAAACTAGTTCTGAGATAATCGCATTTTTATGTTTGACAATGCGACAGAGCGGTCACTGTTGCCTCTATCTCAACATGGCCTATATGAAAAATAATCTTTAGGATGTTCACTTTACTGGTGAAGGGTTGAAAGTAAAAAATATTCATCATATATAGTCATATTAGTCATATTTATAAAAAAAGATTATCAAAATAGTGCTTTGTTTTGTGGTAACTTTTAGCATTTCAAAGGCAAAAACTCCATGAAAGAATATGTTGTGAGTCATCTTTTTTTTTTTCAGAGAAACTAGACAGCTGCATCATTATTTTCTGAAATTTTGATGTTCACATCGTCAAAGTACAATATTCTATGTAATAGTGTTTCACAGAAATGGATGTCAGAGAAAAACACATGTTTTGTATATATTCTGCCAGTAAGTAATTTCAACCAGGACTATTTGGAAATGTGATACCTGTTTTGAAAGCCTGAGGATGTTCTTTATTCTACGAACAAAAATTCTAAGTTCATATGACATTTCCTTTCGAAGTTATGACCAAAAGGTTACAATATTTTCTGACCTAAATCACCTCTCAAGAGAAGAAAAATATTGCCAAATATTGTGAAATATTGCCAGACCAACATAAAATGCTCAACTTTTACAGCAAATATCTCAAACAACCCTTTGAATTGCTGTCTTTCATTATACATTACAATAAAAGGTTGTCTTTTTGACATTTTCTGTAAATAGTAAGTGCCTGCATAGACTGCTGTGATGAAGGGAGGTTTAGCCCCCTCATGTGTCCATTCCATATCATTACACCTATCATATCATTACACCCATCTCTGGCTACCATCATGAAATAGTGTACAAATAGAACCAAATGGACCCTTACGGGTCAATTTTTACTCTCTGAGTACTCTCAGAGGACCATGTAATGGTCAGTTAGGTAGCCAGGTATGTATGTGATGGACAATTACTTAGAAAGTAAGTACATTTACTGAATTATGGGAATGGAGAGATTTGATGCTTTTAGATTGCGTTTACAGTTTGAATTCTTGAAACTCATTGTACCCCACTTAGACAAATAACGTGAGTGTTTACCATTTACCACCTATACAGTATAGATAGTTGAAACAGGCTAGATCTACAGTATCAACACGTTTGATGAAAAGACAAGACATATGAAGGGAACCCAATTTACTATGACACATCAGAGCCTAGAAAACAAGCCATAATGAATGCACTCTACAACGTAACATGGAACCAAATGGACCCGTAAGGGCCCATGGGGTGTTCACCTACACTGCAGTATGATAGTTGAAACAGGCTAGTTCTATCAACACATTTGATAAAAAGACAGACTGGTCATTTGATTTATTTTTATTACAAAAGACGTAACAATAAAGTACAACCTTGAACCTTTTTGACAACTGAGTGATAGAGGACCATGTAATCTGTGGCCCAGTAGCTCTCGAGGCTTGGTTTCCACACTAGGCCAGTGAGAAACTGTAGGCCCAGGAATGTCTTCAGTTCCTCCACTGTCACCTCCTTCCAAGCACGGACCCTTGAGAAAGGCAGCTCGGTCAGCATAGAGATTGGTCTGCTCTACGATATGCTGAAGCACCTCTTCGTTGAGGAACAGCTCTGCAAAGTCTACTGGGTTGTCTGAGGAGATCTGCTGCTTTCCCACGAGGGCCCGGAAGTCCAGTGAACTGCCTGGGGCTCCATCTGCGTTCATCAACCCACTCGGAAGCATCCGTTCTTCTGCGCTGGCACCAACTGTAAATCATAGAAAAACATTTACCATAAAAAATATATATATATTGTTTTCATTCATGTGGTGTGTGTATTTCTCAAATATTTTGGCTCAGGGCAGCCCTGTAAATATCCTAATCATCCACGGCACCCCTGAATTTTGTTATTTTCTTTTAGAACTGTATGTCATTACTGTATGTACATATTATGTAAACATTTCCCCCTAAGATACAGTCTATGTCATGAGCAACACTTGTGAATATCATTAGACTGGACTGTTCTTATTCTGCATCCCTATTCTGGTAGAGAACATTCACCTACAATATCCGATCTACAAGTTCACACCACATCACATCACATTGTGCCATGTTGTGAGCTTGTAGATCGGCTATTGTTTGTGAACAGACGTGGTACACTGTAGACTTCAACTGTAAGTGATTCAACTGAAGTTACATTGACATATCAAAATGATTTTGACCTCTATGGCCTTGCCATGCTGCAAGTAAAGCCAGAATAAGGATGGACATATTGTGTGTGATGAGCAGAAACGGTTCTCACCTGAACAGTTTTCGTCTCATCCTGGTGGAAGGTGGATATCATGCGGACTATACGTTTGTCCCTCCAGGCCAGGACCATGACATCATCAGTGTGGCGAGACACCGTTTCCCCTACTTTCAGGTTAGACAGCTGCACTTCTCGGATGGATGGCGGTTCTCCCCTGTTCTGACGAAGCGTGCCACACGAGTGGATGCTGTGACTGAGGAGGAGCTGCGACATTTGAACACTGTTGTATAGATTGTACTGGAAGACACGATAGCCCTGTCCCTCCATCAGGAATGGACGGCTCACTGTGTCCATCAGGGAAGTCTTGATGCCGCAGTAGGGCTTCATGGTGTAGCAGTAACCATTTTTGGAGTCGGCCAGCACGTAGCTTTTTATGCCATACTTTATGGGTTTTGCTGGGTTGTACACTCTGAACTTCAGCCGCCCGCGCCATAGGAGTGTGCCCTCATCGATTCTGACGTTTTGGTGAGGTTTATACTTCTCCTTGAACTTTCTGAGCAGCATGTCCAGGATGGGGCGGATTTTATGAAGTCTGTCACTTGCATCAATCTCCATATTGCATAGTCTACAGGGTTGTCTGACAGGAGATCTGCTGCTCTCCCACGAGGGCCCGGAAGTCCGGAAACTGCCTGGGGCTCCATCTGCGTTCATCAACCCACTCTGGAGCATCCGTTCTTCTGCGCCTGCCACCAGCTGTAAATCATAGAAAAACATTTACCATAAAAAAAAAATATATATATATATATATATTGTTTTCATTCATGTGGTGTGTGTATTTCTCAAACATTTTGGCTCAGGGCAGCCCTGTAAATATCCTAATCATCCTTCACCTACAATATCCGATCTACAAGTTCACACCACATCACATCACATTGTGCCATGTTGTGAGCTTGTAGATCGGCTATTGTTTGTGAACAGACATGGTACACTGTAGACTTCAACTGTAAGTGATTCAACTGAAGTTACATTGACAGATATCAAAATGATTTTGACCTCTATGGCCTTGCCATGCTGCAAGTAAAGCCAGAATAAGGATGGACATATGAGCAGAAACGTTTCTCACCACTTTTCTTCTTAGACTTGCGGTGAACGGATGGGCCAGCAGCAGCAGAAGGTGGTGTTCCTGGCTGGTCCTCCGTCAGTGTGTCTGAAACCCCAGTGAAATAAAATCATGGCTCTCCCTCCATCTCAGTGTCCCTCATCCCATCAGTGTCCCAGTGAAATAGTAAAAATCATGCACATCAAATCAACTTACTATTTAGACATCTAGCCATCATCTCACTACTGGGTCTGCAACCTGGGAGGGACAATTCCACTCCCCTCTGCGTCCTCTGTAATCACAAATCATTTCCCATTTAGCAAGAACGTATATACAGAATGTAAACTACATGAATGCAAGATTTCTTTTGTATTTACTGTATGTACGTACCTGCATGCCTGGACTGGGATTGTCCTCCGTGTTGAGTCAGGAAGATCTCTGCATCATCATCATCCACTGTAATCACAACATTTTCCATTGGTGACAAAGGGAAAATAAATTAGGAAAATAATATATATTCAACCCCAGCATCATACCCAGTCATGCATGCATCTGTGTGTTCCATGACTTTGATGTAAATTATACATACATTTGAACAACAGAAATGTGATTTTATCTAGTGACCTGAACTTGAAGAACTGGACTCAAGTCTTGCCCGGCGAGGCCCGCCTCTCCTCTCCTCCTCCTCCTCCTCCTCAGAATCTGAATCTGCATCTGCAGCAGGAACGTGCAGAGAATGTTAGTTAGAGATTTCAAAAAGGGCCTTTTGGTGGAAATATCACAAATAGACCTCACACACCGAAAATAGACCTCCAAGCTCAAAATAGCTGACCTCCATGCTCACAACGTGTCGCTGTGCGGCGCGTTGTGAGCTTGGATGTCTGCTATTTTTTCGGTGTGTGACTGTGTGATACCACACTGAACTAAGCATGGTCTGGAGAGAGGGCACATACAGCGTTGTGAGCTTGGAGGTCTGCTATTTACGGTGTGTGATACCACACTGAACTAAGCATAATCAAGTCAATATTTGAGATGTGCCGTAACGGCATGGATTTTTACAGAGAGGGCACTTCTTTCAACATAAAATAATTCATTCAAGTTCAGGAGAGTTTGGACAAGGCAATTCTCTTGATTGCTGCCTTCATGTATGGCATGGAAAGGGCACTTTTTTTACATAGATACAGCCCCCTTTGATGTCTATGTGTGCACGTGCCAGTTGTGCAGTGTTTTTATTTCTTGTTTTATGAATTGAATATAGGACACATATGGAAACAAGTCAGCATAGATGTTGAGCTTCCTTTAGGAAGTTTGTTTGACTGTAGTGCATTTCTGCAGCAGCAACATCAACAGACTGTACGTTTTGTGCATGTGTTGGCACCAGCAAAAAAAAAAAGATGAATGATGAACACAAAACCCTACTTTAGGATCTAAGTGACTGATGTTATAATACACATTTGATTGTGTAGGCAGCAAAGACATTTTCTGTGCTTCCTTGACTTATTTGAGTGTTTGCATTTATGCCTAATAAAACACAATGTCATTTCACGTTTCAATTCTTACCAATGTCGTGCACGCACAGAGCCTGCTTGGCGCTGGGTTGCGGTCCTTCATCATCATCATCATCAGTATCCACGTCGGGGTTTACGCTTGCCGTCCTGCCACTACGGCGCCCAACTTGACTGAGAAACGGAATGGGCTCAGGTTCTAGCTCCTCATCTGTGACTGTCATTTTGTCAACATGGCGTTTCAACACTTGCAGTGTCGGCTTTGACTGTCCCTTGCTCGGCAGCGAACCCCGGCTACGCTTCATGCCTCCCCCCCCAAAAAAAAAACACGGATACTAAACTATACTAACTCCCCTCTCTCTCCCTCCCCCTCGCCCTCAAAACAGATATCACACAGAACAAAACGGACACACAACAGTACACAGTAAACAGACAGACAACAGACAACGTTTTTTTTTTCTTTTTTTTTCCCCAGACAACGTACAGACACAAAAACAGACAGATGAACACACGACAGACAAACAAACAATGAATAAACACTTATCTCTCCCTCTCCTCCTCTCCTCCACCACCTACACCTCCCTACCAGCTAACACGCTAACAGCTAACACGCTAACAAACACACACACACACACACACACACACACAAACAAACACTTCCAGACAGTCAAATTCTCACCTTGCACTCCAAACACGCTCGCACGCTCGCTCGCTCTCTCTCTCTCTCTCCTCTCTCTCTCAAACGTCACCAGTCAATCAATCACAAACACTATCAATTACTCTTACAATACAATGCTCTCTGTCTCTCTCTGTCTCTCAATTCCAACCTACACGCAACAACAGGCTGGGGGCGGAGTGCAGTATTTATAGGGCTGGGTAAAAAAAAAAAAAAAAAAAAAAAACTAGCTGGGCTGGGGTTGTGTGATTTCTGTTTACATGAAGTGACCTATAGAACACAGCCAAGTGTGTGTGTTTTCCTTACTGATCCTATAGAAAAGACTCACCACTGTTGTTTAGTTCATTTGGATCATGTGGTCTAGTGTGTACATTATGTTACAAGCACATGGACCCTCACTCATAGGTTGCACAGGAGCGCCATCTAGTGGATTCCAGTGGAAAGCTTATCTCGTTCAGGGACGAGTTAGATAACTCTGGCACACGTACATTATTTTTCTTAACTCGTTCAGGAACGAGTTTGGCACAGGATGTGTTAAGGCCTAAGCCTCTGAGACCATTCGGAGGCTCCAAAGTGAAGCATTTTTTTTCCACGGCAGTTACAAAGCCCAGCACTTAGGGTCTGATTATTGGGCAGGAGGAGTATCGCTGCTGAAAATCTGGGGTCCTCAGGTGGTCTTATGGCCGAGTTACGGTCAAAAAAGATTTGACCCGTCTTTCAAATTTGCCAAATGTACGCAGTCGATACTCTTTCGTTCCTATTTCTTTTCTGGGCCCCCGAAAGCCCCGAAAATGCACGTGCGCTATTTAGGGCTATTGACGAATATACGGTAACCGGCTGGCGTCGTTATCTATCGAGGTTCCGGAACTAGAGACGATTCCGTTTTCAAAAACCTAAAATGTAAACCATGCCAAAAAGACGTTGGGCCTTCTCGGGACACGCTTGGGCCGCTGTTCTCATCAAATGGATTGTTTGTGGAACTCAAGCTCTGCATATTCTGAAAGAGCATTGAAAGATGATTATATCACTGCAGTTTGGTTCCCGTAGCACCTCCGGAACGAGCCCTGACCTTCTGCAGTGTACGGTTGACCTGTCTTTTTGGCATGTTTGCCAAGTCCATTTGGCCAAGGCCCGCACTCGGTTGAGACTTAGAAAATATTTCAAAGTCCCAACAAAGTGCGATTCATGGCCAAATGTACATGGCAAAAATGCCAAAAAGACACGACGCCCTCCGGTGGACGAACAGCGTATTGCTCCGTTTTGCTCCGTTTTTCCCGAAAATGCCGCGCGGGCCGGGGGCGGCCCCCGGGGACGTGGCCGGGTGCGTCGCGTGAGGAAAAGGACCCTCTTTCTCGTGGCCCCGGCCCCTTATTTTTAGGGCCCCCGGAAACGGGGGACGCGCTTGGCTGGCCCGGCTCGACCGGAGGGCCGGGTGCCGGGACAGAATGGACCCCGGTGCCGAGTGGACGCGGGGTCCTTTCGGCAGGTTCCGCCGAATGGACGCTCTTCCCTAACGGCGGGGAAGAGGAATCGCGGGACAATTCAAATCATAGAGTTATAAGATTCAAATGGACATATTATCTACTTTTTAATAGATTTTATGTCATGGTGGTGCAGAGACTGGTGGTGTAAATACAAAAGGAAAGACCACAAAATCGTACATTTGGTGTGAAATGTTTGCTTTTTGGAGGAGACAGTGGGCCCAGTCATTCTAAAGCTATCGTGAATTTCATTTAGCTGACAAAGTTAAGAATGGTCGCTGCTTTAATAACATTGGAAATGTGCTGTGGACTAAGCTGCCTGTCTTTGATGTTGTTGTCAAGTTGTCAACGTGACTGCGTGCCTGTGTGTGTGTGTGTGTGTGTGTGTGTGTGTGTGTGTGTGTGTGTGTGTGTGTGTGTGTGTGTGTGTGCGTGTGCGTGTCTTTTTGTTTTGATTCGTGTCTGTACCGCGTTTGCGTCGGTACTGCTCGCACGCGTGTGTGTGTGTCTGTTTGTTTTGATTTGTGTCTGTACCGCGCGGGTTCGCGTTGGTATTGCGCCAGTGGCGTCAGTTCAGCAAAAGCTAAGGTATGGCAACATGACTGGTGTCTTGGGGCACGCGTGCAAGACATCAGTCATGTTGCCATACCTTAGCAACAGGCATGATGAAAAGTACATTTTATTATTTCCCCCTGTAGACAAGGTATGGGAGCTGCCATAGCTTGCTATTCCCAATTGACGCCTCTGTATTTGTGTTTTGGTGCTTCGGTTTGTGTCGGTGGCGTGGCACGGTGAAGAGGGAGACAGTGTGTGTGTGTGTGTGTGTGTGTGTGTGTGTGTGTGTGTGTGTGTGTGTGTGTGTGTGTGTGTGTGGCACTTTAAAAGCAGTGATATGGAAAGGGAGACAGAGATTATTTTGTATCATAATGTAATGCTTTGGCAATATAAGGTCCACCTCAAGCTGTAATAATCAAACCTTTTCATTAGTTGTCTGGTTTTGGTCTTATATTTTGTTTAAAAAGTACATGATATTCTTGTGTGACCCTTAATTTAGGATTGTATTAATCCCATGCTTAAAATGATGAGTATTGTCAACTCCACCAATAATGATGATAGTTATCTGCACATACAAACATAATGTTCACTGGAGCAGTGGAACCCCTGTTTGTTGTGGGCACTTCTGTTCATGTGCATCTCTTGCTATAACAAAGTATAGATACAGTAGGCCTACAGTAGTGTCATTGCTGTAACTTGGTATCTGGAATGTGATATTGCTGCAGGGTGAAATATGGCTATAATATAATATGATGCTGTTGCTGCTGCAGAGTGAACTATGGCTAGTAATAGTATATAGTACGATGGATTTCTTGATGTAGCAGAGTGGCTCACTGCCTCAGCCTGATGGCCTCAAAAGTCTAGTATTTCCCTCAGTACATAGAGATATCCCTTTGGTTCAATGGTTAAGATATTGGACTTCCACATGGGATACCCGAGTTCGAATCCCGGGCGTTACATTAGCCCTACCACCCAAAATCACCAAGAGCCGTCACTGTGTGTACCGATTTGCGTGATTTTAGGGCAAAAATTGTAGGAGCAGTGTCCACAAATGTGTTTTGCAAGAATGGGCCTCATGGTGGCGCTAGAAGAGGGGCATGTGAGAATTGATGGGTTGTGGTTGTGGCTTGGCAGGCAAGGAGTGTGTGTGCAAAATTTGGCATGGATCGGGGCAACGGTTGCGGAGATATGAGCAGGGCAAAAGTGTGACGTGTGACGTGTGACGGACGGACTGACTGATGGACGGACAGCCGGTGGAGGTTTTGGTAGTAAATGCGACCTGACGGTCGCAATAAACTATGACTTTATTATGTACTTCATATTTATAGGATTACCTGCTGGTTGCTGCCATCTAGTCCATGGCTCACGTTACCGCCACCTACTGGATGCCTCCTGCCTAACTCCATTTTAACCATGATAGATTCATTAAAAACACCCATTATTTTTTTTCTGGTGACTCATAAAACCCTCCTAATAGGTGAGCTGGCCGTGTTTTTCCCATAACTTTTTTGATTTTTTTTTTTAAATAATTCTTTGGGAAAATGGACAAAATTAAATACAATAATGAATATATAAAAAATAAATGAAAATTTGTATCGAAAAAACATGACCAGCACATTAGGAGGGCAGTATGAGTCACCAGAAAAAAATAATGGGTGTTTTTGAATCTATCATGGTTAACACTTGGGGAGCCAAACTCGTTCAGGGACGAGTTAAGGCCACTAGGTGTCCCCCTGCCAAAAGGAAGTTATCTCGTTCACAGACGAGGCAACAAACAGTTAACTCTACGAGCCTGCAGCTGCCCTTTGAATGACCTGAGTCCATTATGTCACCCAGTCAGTGCAGGCAGCCCCTCTGGGGAAGAAATCACGGAAGGACTTAACATTGCTTTAGAGTTTAGATTCTACTTTGAAACATAAGAACGGCTTTATCTAAGAATGAGATGAAAACAGCCCCAGGGAAGCAGAGAGCTGATTGTTTTCACGGCGACACTTTACCGCGATTTTACCGCGATTTTTGGATTTTAGTTTCGCGAGCGTTTGTAAACAAATGGATTATCCTCCTCAATCTTCTCTGGACACGCACGTGCACACGCACGAAGCTTGCGAGGCACGTCAAAACAAAGCGTAAGTCAATGGTGGCAGCAGCAACAGCTATAAATGTTATAAACCTTAGCAGCCCATGTGTTAAAATGGAGGTTGAAGTTACAATGGGTGTGTATGGGGAGAAGCCCTTGATAACATTTACTTCAAATATCTACAAACTGAATCAAGCAAATTAAAAACTGTTCAGGATGTTCATAAAAGCCTGATTAGACGATGAAATTAACAATATATATATATATATATTTATATATATATATTATTATTTTTTTAAAGTGAAATATCCCTTTAATGAACTGGTGGGTGTGGCCACATAAAAACATAATTCTAACTCTTTCTGTAGACTATTTTAGAAATAAAATCTTCTTCCTAATTTCGTCTTCTGATCCGGTCGGGAGCGGATGGCGCCCTCCGTCATTTTGTAGTCAAAACGGACTACACTTTGGCCGGAACTACCAAACCGGAATCAGTTTTAACCCAGTTAGCGCTTGCTACATGCGCAAGTAGTTTTGTTTTGGGTTAAAACTGTTTCCGGTTTGGTGTGTCCTGCCAAAGTGTAGTCCGTTTTGACTACAAAATGACATAGGACGCCATCCGGTCTAGACCGGATCAAACAACCTGTTTAGTAAATGAAGACCATGCTTTCCATTTAAAAGCCTGGTGATGTGAGGTTTGTATAATCATGGCACCACCTTTTTAAATGCTGTCGTGACCTTCATTAATCTCATGTGTCATCAGGTATGTGTTGTTGCTCCATCACCTCACCTCACATCATACCTACAGTACATACCTACGCATGGAATCACAACAATGTTCTGAGACTTTCTCACCTGAATGAACTCATCAAACTAGTTTAGTTGGTATCACTTGATCTCCTCTTGTCCTCAACTAACCCTCTTCTCTCTGAAGAGGCAGCCGTCTAATAATTGCGACTGTCAGGTCGCATTTACTATCAAAACCTCCACCGGCTGTCTGTCCGTTCGTCCGTCAGTCAGTCACACGTCACACGTCACACTTTTGCCCTGCTCATATCTCCGCAACCGTTGCCGCGATCCATGCCAAAGTTAGCACACACACTCCTTGCCTGCCAAACCACAACCCATCAATTCTCACATGCCCCTCTTCTAGCGCCACCATGAGGCCGATTCTTGCAAAACACATTTTTGGACACTGCTCCTACAATTTTTGCCCTAAAATCACGCAAATCGGTACACAGTATGTCTACACTCATCTCATCAACATTGATCTGTCCCATTTAGCGCCACCTTCAGGCCGATTTTTTAAAACACATTTTTGGACACTACTCCTACAGATTTGGCCCTAAAATCACGCAAATCGCTGCACAGTATGTCTACACTCATGTCATCAACATGGATCTGTCCCATATAGCGCCACCATCAGGACGATTTTTCATACACATTTTTGGACACTGCTCCTACAATTTTTGCCCTAAAATCACGCAAATCAGTACACAGTATGTCTACACTCATCTCATCAACATGGATCTGTCCCATATAGCGCCACCATCAGGCCGATTTTTTCAAACACATTTTTGGACACTGATCCTACAAGTTTTGCCCTCAAATCACGCAAATCGCTACACAGTATGTCTACACTCATGTCATCAACATGGATCCGTCCCATTTAGTGCCACCTTCAGGCCGACTGCTCCTACAAATTTTGCAATTTTTTTCAAACACATTTTTGGACACTGCTCCTACACATTTTGGCCTAAAATCATGCTGCGACCTGACGGTCGTTTATCTCCCGATTAGGGAGTCTTACTGGTATAATCATGGCACCACCACTTTAAATGCTGTCGGGACCTTCATTATGTGTCATCAGGTATGCAGCTGTTTTGTTGCTCCATCACCACACCTTACAGCATACCTACAGTAGTACATACCTACAGTACATACCTACAATACATTCCTACGCATGGAATCACAACAATGTTCTGAGACTTTCTCCCCTGAATGGAACACATCAAACTAGTTTAGTTGGTATCACTTGATCTCCTCTTCAAGGTTCAAGGTTCGTTTATTTAGTGTCCCCGAAGGGCAAATGGGTTGCAGCGGCATAAACAACAGTACATCAAACAATACAATAAAAACAACCAAAAAAACAGAACACATGTAGCGGACAGATACCTTAAAAATAAAAATAAAGTGCACATGACCATAAAGTGCATGCATTAAAGTGCCATGCAGAAAGTGCACATAGTACTGGAAAGTGCATCTCTTATAGAAGGCCTAAAGACAAATAAATAAAGTGCACATACCTTATTAGGAATAGGTTATCTCCTGGACCTACCCATAACAGCGTTCAATGCGCAGATAGACACAGGGACAAATGAATATTTGTGCCTGTTAGTCGTGGCACCAGCAGCTCGCAAGCGAAGGCCAGATGGGAGGAGATCATATTCTTTACATAGTGGGTGAGCAGCATCAGAACGGATGGACAGAGCTTTGCTGAGCACCTGTCTATTAAAAATCTGTCCTAAGCTGTTCATCTGAGTGCCAGATACTTTAGAGGCAACTTTTACAATCCTCCCAAGGGAATTCTTATCTCTGACACAAAGATTACCGTACCAACAAATAATCGAAAAAGAAATGACAGGCTCGATATAGGCACTGTAAAACAGTTTCATCAGAGTCTTGTCGACATTGAACTTAGCTAGTTTCCTCAAGCAGTATAGGCGTTGCTGACCTTTTTTATACATCATATCAGCGTTAAGGTCAAATTTCAACTTGTGGTCAATAATTGTGCCTAGATATTTATAGCTGGTTACAATATCTACTGCTTGTCCATTGACAACACTCTTCTGTGGAGATGGTGGGGAACATCTAAAATCAATGCATATCTCTTTTGTTTTAGAGACATTAAGTTGCAAGAAGGCGTTGTCACACCAAGACAGGAAATCATCGAGGACTTGCCCGTGACTATTCTCATCATTGTTGAGCAGGCTGACGATGACCGAGTCATCAGCGTACTTAATGATGGATCTGTTTTGAAAACGGCTGACACAATCGTTGGTGTAAAGAATATATAAATATATATGTCCTCAAGTAACCCACATCTTTGAAGAGGCAGCCGTCTAATAATTATAAAACGCATGGTTGCAGACCGTGCACGTATTATGTCCAAAACCGTTCCTTGTTATTAGTATTTAAAAAATAGCCGATCTACTAGTGATCTCTAAGATCACAACGTGTCACGATGCGACACAGTGTGGGCTTGTAGTTGCGACCGTAGGTCGCAGTTTACTTAGACTCTCATACTATCCAAACCTCCACCGGCCGTCAGTCCCTCCCTCCGTCCGTCCGTCTGTCTGTCTGTCCCTCCGTCACGTCACTCGTCACACGTCACACTTTCCCCCTACTCATATCTCCGCCACCGTTGGCCCGATCCATGCCAAAATTTCCACACAAACTCCTTGCCTGCCAAACTACAACCTCCAAGGACCCCCGGAGATCCAGGGACCCCCAGGTCCTTGGGGGACCCCCAGGTGTAAAAAATTACCAAATGTGCAAAAATGACCAAATGACCACCCCAACGGGGCTGCTCACGGGGAATTCCCGGGGACCACCGACTCCTGGTGCTCCAGAACGGATGCAAAAGTGGTGGCGCCCCCAGTGGAGCGCACATAAAATGCCGTAACTCAGGCTAGGAGCGACCGGGAGAGCCAGGGCCGGTACCTATTCGTCCGCCTCGGCGGTGCCGGAGACCCCACCCCTCATTTCTCACATGGCCCTCTTCTAGCGCCACCATGAGGCCGATTCTTGCAAAACACATTTTTGGACACTGCTCCTACAATGTTTGCCCTAAAATCACGCAAATCGGTACACAGTATGTCTACACTCATGTCATCAACTTGGATCTGTCCCATATAGCGCCACCTTCAGGCCGATTTTTTAAAACACATTTTTGGACACTGCTCCTACAATTTTTGCCCTAAAATCACGTAAATCGCTACACAGTATGTCTACACTCATCTCATCAACATGGATCTGTCCCATATAGCGCCACCTTCAGGCCGATTTTTAAAAATACATTTTTGGACACTGCTCCTACAGATTTTGCCCTAAAATCACGCAAATCGCTACACAGTATGTCTACACTCATTTCATCAACATGGATCTGTCCCATATAGCGCCACCATCAGGCCAATTTTTTCAAACACATTTTTGGACACTGCTCCTACAGATTTTGTACACAGTATGTCTACACTCATCTCATCAACATGGATCTGTCCCATATAGCGCCACCATCAGGCCAATTTTTTCAAACACATTTTTGGACACTGCGCCTACAGATTTTGCCCTAAAATCACGCAAATCGGTACACAGTATGTCTACACACATCTCATCAACATGGATCTGTCCCATTTAGCACCACCTTCAGACCGATTTTTTAAAACACATTTTTGGACACTGCTCCTAGAGATTTTGCCCTAAAATCACGCAAATCGCACAGTATCTCTACAGTCATGTAATCAAAACGCATCTGTCCCATCTAGCGCCACTTCAGGACGATTGTTGGCTTATTTGTGGAGATAAGCGAGCAACGGACCAACGGTCGCTTATCTCCTGATTAGGGAGTCTTACTGGTTGTAGATCAGCTATTTTCACTCCTTTTGTGTGACACTGTGTGACAAAGTAGTACATTAATGTGAAATATTGAATATTTTATTGCGACCGTTAGGTCGCAGTTACTTCTACTCCTATACTATCCAAACCTCCACCGGCCGTCAGTCCCTCCGTCTGTCCCTCCCTCTGTCACGTCACTCGTTAGTCAGAAATGTAAACAGAAAAGAGGTTTCTGCCAGACAGGCGCGAGCTAATACTTTACTTTCATCGAGCGATATAAAACATATGCAGAAAAATCTAAAACCTCACAAATGGAGTTAATAAATGGAAATGGAGTTAAAAAAAACCTGGATGCAAAAGAACTTTCTAAAACTCAACTGCAATAAGTCAGAAATTATCATCATCGGCCCCGACACTCTCACCCGCTCCACCCAGGATTTCTCACTCATCATCGATGGAACCTCTGTTAAAACCTCCACCCACATCCGCAACCTAGGAGTAATCTTTGACCCCACTCTGTCATTCCTCCCCCACGTAAACAACATAACCAAAACTGCATTCTTCCACCTTCGCAACATCGCTCGCCTCCGCCCCTCCCTGACCTTCTCTGCTGCCGAAACCCTCATTCACACCTTCATCTCATCCCGGTTGGACTATTGTAACAGTATACTCTACGGCATCACCTCCAAAACCCTCAATAAACTCCAGTACGTACAAAACTCAGCCGCCCGTCTACTCACCAGCACCCGCTCCAGAGACCACATCACACCAGTCCTCCATGACCTCCACTGGCTCCCTGTCAAACAACGTATCCACTTCAAAACACTCCTCACCACCTACAAAGCACTGCACAATCTGGCCCCCCCTTACCTCTCCGACCTCCTTGAGCCATACGTCCCGACCCGTTTGCTCAGGTCCAGTGAGGCTGGCCTCCTCGTGGTCCCCAAGCCCAAGCGCCGAACCTGGGGTGACAGGGCCTTCTCTGTAGCTGCCCCCACCCTCTGGAACAAACTCCCTAAACGTATCAGAGACGCTCCCTCCATCCCCACCTTTAAACCTGCCCTTAAAACATACCTATTTACAATCGCCTTTCCCAGCTGACCTTGTACCTACTCTTGTTTTTATTCTTTTATTGTTCCTAGCTCTCATTTGTATCTTTTATCCTAGTTTTTTTTCCTAATACAGTTGTTGTTTTTACCTGCCACTTACACGCACACACACACACATACACACTTACACTTAGTGTTGTAAAGCGACTTTGAGTACTCAGAAAAGCGCTATATAAATTCCAGCTATTATTAAGAGGTTTTAGCCAGACAGTGACAATATGCTACTTATTGCGACCGTCAGGTCGCAGTTACTATCAAAACCTGTCAGTCACACGTCACACGTCACACTTTTGCCCTGCTCATATCTCCCCAACTGTTGCCCCGATCCAAGCCAAATTTTGGACACACACTCATTGCCTGCCAAACCACAACCTCTACCCTTCAATTCTCACATGGCCCTCTTCTAGCGCCACCATGAGACAGATTCTTGCAAAACACATTTTTGGACACTGCTCCAACACATTTTGCCCTAAAATCACGCAAATCAGTACACACTTGCTCTACACTCATGTCATCAACATGGATCTGTCCCATTCAGCGCCACCATCAGGCCGATTTTTTCAAACACATTTTTGGACACAGCTCCTACAGATTTTGCCCTAAAATCACGCAAATCGGTACACAGTATGTCTACACCAGTAAGACTCCCTAATCGGGAGATAAGCGACCGTAGGTCACATGTATACACAAAGAGTAGGGAGCAGTGTCCCCAAAAAATGTGGACGGATCCATGTTGATGACATGAGTGTAGACATACTGTGTAGCGATTTGCGTGATTTTAGGGCAAAAATTGGAGGAGCAGTGTCCAAAAATGTGCTTTCAAAAATCGGCCTGAAGGTGGCGCTAGAAGAGGGCCATGTGAGAAATGAGGGGTGGGGTCTCCGCGCCGCCGAGGCGGACGAATAGGTACCGGCCCCGGCTCTCCCGGTCGCTCCTTGCCCAAGTTACGGCATTTTATGTGCGCTGCAGTGGCAGGGGGTCCTCCACTGGGGGCGCCACCACTTTTGCATCCGTTCTGGAGCACAAGGAGTCGGTGGTCCCCGGGAATTCCCCGTGAGCAGCCCCGTTGGGGTGGTCATTTGGTCATTTTTGCACATTTGGAAATTTTTTACATCTGGGGGTCCCCCAGGGACCTGGGGGTCCCTGGAGCTCCGGGGGTCCTTGGAGGTTTTAGTTTGGCAGGTAAGGAGTGTGTGTGCAAAATCTGGCATGGATCGGGGCAACGGTTGCGGAGATATGAGCAGGGCAAAAGTGTGACGTGTGACGTGTGACGGACTGACGCACGGACACCTGGTGGAGCTACACCTGGGGGTCCCCCAGGGACCTGGGGGTCCCTGGAACTCCGGGGGTCCTTGGAGGTTGTAGTTTGGCAGGCAAGGAGTTTGTGTGCAAAATCTGGCATGGATCGGGGCAACGGTTGCGGAGATATGAGCAGGCCAAAAGTGTGACGTGTGAGGTGTGACGGACTGACGCACGGACACCTCGAGCAGCTTTCTGTAGTAAGATGCGACCTACGGTCGCAACTACACTCATCTCATCAACATGGATCTGTCCCATATAGCGCCACCATCAGGCAGATTATTTCAAACACATTTTTGGACACTGCTCCTACACATTTTGCCCTAAAATTAGGGAGTCTTACTGGTTCTAGCTTCTTGCTTCTTCCAAAGACATATGTTTAGATAAAAACTAAAGGCAGGAACACTGCAACATATTGAAGAGGTCGTGGTGTCATCGGATGGTTAAAGTATTTGTCTTTCTTGACATGGGCTGTCATAATATCGTTGTGGTTTTCACACTATGTGATTGATCTCCGACAAGGGATCACACACTGCCAGATATTTCACCTGGATGCGATCCAGACCCGATACATAGCCAACATCTAACTATATTAATTTAGCGAATGTATGTCTGTCCATCTGTTTAGTATCAGTGATGTCTGCATGCTGACATCACTGATACTAAACAGTGTTGCCACCATGGCTGTCTGTCTGCATGCTGACGTCATACTCTGACGTCATACTCTGACGTCATACTCTGACGTCATACTGTGACGTCATACTCTGACGTCATAGCACTGACATCACAGACTGATACAACGGGTGTTGCATAACTGGACATCAATGGTGACTGTTCTGCCCAAACTCCAACATTACATCTGAGACTCCTACATTCAATCCCTCATATATGCTGTCAGTGTGCCCTAACCCCAACCCCCTGGGCACAGGACTAGTGGTCCATATGGTGAAGGGGGCCTGGGGGTCCCAAATGTAATGTGGATCTATGCAGCAACAAGGCTAGCCCACCTACTTCATGTGCTCAAGTAAAAAGTTAAAGTATTGGAAATTAGAAACGCTCAAGTAAAGTACAAATACCTAAAAATTGCACTTAAGAACATTACTCAAGTAAATGTACTGAGAGCCTATAGATAGACTCCTAGGCCCTCATTTATCAATGGAGTGTAAAAAACAGCGTATTTGTTCTGCAAATGTTGCGTAGGCCAACGTTCAAGTGGCATTTACGAACACGTCCTAAATAGACACACCTGACGTACATTTGATCTCTGCGTTGATAAATGCGCAGGCTGAAATTTTTATAATACGCCCTTAATTGTTCTCAAAACGTCCGACTTTACGACCAGAACAAGCGGAATATGTCCTAGCAACGAAAGGAAAGCCAACCGAAGAGACTTTACTCCGCACGCTTCAAGTTCACTTAAGCCCGTATCAGAGTGTACGGTGGAGACCTATCCACCGCAAATTTGAGGTGGAAAGCTTTCAACCTCAAGTCAGAAAATAAGTGCAGGCCATCATAGTCACGGCCCACAGTGAAGTCCTTCACCCTGTCTAGACCGGTTCAGGTCGACCAATCAGTGAACGGGGTGTAAAGCCTGCCTGTCTGATAGTAAAAACAGAGAGATGTGTTGGGACTCACGGTGGAAAGCTCTCCACCGTGAGGAATGATGTAACGTTGTAGTTTCATGACTCAAAAAGACTCAAAAACCGCGGACGCGACTATGATACGGGCTTTACACACACACAGACCACACACGCACGCAAGCATTTTGGTTCACTGTGGAACCATTATTACCATTTATTCTGTGTTACACAAAAGTGTTACACAAAAAATAAAGCAATCATCATGGGCATTCCCCATAAACCACAGGCTGCTATGCATGCCATGTTACTGAGAGATACTGGCAACATAACTCCATATATAGGCCAGTCAATCTGAGGTTTGACCCAAAAGAAATTGCAATAGTAATGGTTCAAGGTTTTTTATGATCCTCAGGGTCATCCAAATAACATGTTAAAAATCTTCCAAAATATTCTTAGTGGATCAAAGTAAATTCAGGGGATTCAAGTTTGGGTCCATTCACTTACTATACAGGAAAAAAGACCCCCCAAAAAATCTTCTTTAAGTAGCATGTGAGGGGTCCAAGTAGGGGGTTTTCATGATTCCGAATCCATTGCAAGCATTAGTTTTGCTCAAAAAACATTCCTCGGGCTAAAAATGGACCCCACAAAGTGTGAAAAGTGATGACTCATCACTAAACCATCACTATACCATAGTGTTGTGGGTCCGTTTTTGTCCCAAGGAATGTTTTTCTTGCAAAACTAATGCTTGCAATGGATTCAGAATCATGAAAATTCCTACTAGGACCCCTCACATGCTACTTAAAGAAGATTTTTTGGGGGGTCTTTTTTCCTGTATAGTAAGTGAAGGGACCCAAACTTGAGTCCCCTGAATTTACCTTGATCCACTAAGAATATTTTGGAAGATTTTTAACATGTGTTTTGGATGACACTAAGGATCATAAAAAACCCAGAATGATTACTATTGCAATTTCTTTTGGGTCATGCCCCTTTTTAGCTTAGATTGACTGGCCTAATAGGACACACTTCACCGACCTCAACGCCCCCAGCTACGTTGGAGGTCAAAACCTCCAACGTAGCTGGTCGCCCCATCGACTCTAACCTTTTTTGGGGGGGTTTGGGGGGAGGTGCCATAAATGGCATTCTGACGTTCCTTGACCTACATCATGGAATAGGCTTATTTTGTTAAGTTTGCATAGGAAAAGGTACAGTTCACTGCATGACACTACGTCAACTAAAACCAGAAAAACACCTCGTGAAAGCTTTTGGGCTTGTTTAAAGTGGGCTGCCTTTGGACTCCATTCATACCTCATGCAGGAGCTTTTGGGTCTCCTCCTCCGTGAAGCGCATCGCTCTGCACCGCTCTGCACCGCTCTGCACACCGCTCTGCGCCGTGTAGGCCACACTGTCATGTGACTCAAGTCCAACATTTTTGTTGTTGTTGTTATGTTGTTGCTGTTCCGCTTTTAAAGGGGATTTTAGTTGGACACACGGACGGACACACTGACGGATGGACGGACAGACAGGGTCTAAAACATACTCTCTCCCCATGCCTTCAGCCTGGTGGAGACAATAAGAACCGTCCAGTTCTAGCGCCACCATGATGCTGAAACACTCAGGAGGCATTTCTTCCTCTGCCCAGTGGGAATGAGTGTGTAAAAAGTCAGGATTTCAACAGTTTCTGGACGTTTCAGGTTCCTTCTCTGGTGTTGAAGATCAGCGTCATCCATGGTGTGGTTTCCTGTTGGCTTCCACCCAACACTAACACATCCCAGCATGTGACTTCTCTTCTTCACCAAGTGTACCATGTGACTTCTCTTCTTCACCATAGTGTACCGCAATGGCTGCTTCTTTTCTGTGAGAGAGAGAGAGAGAGAGAGAGAGAGAGAGAGAGAGAGAGACACACTTTTTTTTTTACTTTTAAAAATCCCTTTATTTAAACAATATTGTCCAAATACTGTTCAGCACAGCGATGAAAACAATGCTCCAGGCACTCTTCTTCAGCAACAACAAAAAGATATTTTACATTTAAATTAGATTTATTTTTTTCCAGCCACACAATAAATCCTGCCATATTCTACAGATTAACAAAAATGAGTCCATTGTTACAGGTGGTTAATTCAAATGTTTCATTTCCGACAGAGTTAAAAGTTATATTCATTCCCCGTGTCCTGTCATTTAAGATCATGAAAAGCATTCTCCTGTGTGAAACCACATTCTTCAGTTCAGGCGACCCTGAAGCCAACTTTCTGACTGGTGACACAACTTTACCAAACCTGGCCAGCTCTTTAACAATAAGCTGGTCGCTTATGAACGGCGGGACATTCCACAGTAAAACTTTAGTCGCAGGTGTAGCGAGAGGCGTTACAGACACGAAGGTTTCTTTTATCACCACGCCGTTTGCAACGACTGTGTTTGCCTTCTCCACCTCATCGACAAAAATCACCACACCACCATTCATCCGGGCAGCAGACTTTACGCTTGCTGCTCCGACCACCTTTGCAGCGGCTACGCTGCATTCCACCACAGAGCAAGGAAACAACGGTGAGACTTTAAAACCATGTTTCATCGTCAACGTTTCAAACTCCATGCCGCCGCCGACAAAGCAGCGGCCGCCTCCGGCTGCTTATACGCGTGCCTTGACTCAAGCGGAAGACATCTGTGTCTTTGTTAAGTAAGCTCCGCCCTTAGATTTTTCGCAATTTTGAGCAGTTTGTAAAGGGGGGGGGGACGCTCCAGACTATGGTTTCCTATCCCAGGGTACATAAAACATGAACCAGGGCATAAAACAACCGCTTAAATCGTTAGTTTTGTAATGTTTTCCCATTGAACCGGAACTTCCCCGGCAGCAGATGCCAGTACTGTAGTCTCGCGTAGCCAGGGAGCATTTGCTTGGCCACGCGAGACTACGCCGGGGGCTTTTTAGAATTTAAAGAGACTAATACGCCATTTAAACCGTTTCCCCAACGCTGTGGTTCATGTTTTATGTACCCTGGGATAGGAAACCATAGTCTGGGAGCGTGGAGCTACCTTTACTTTTCGGATACAATTTTGGGAAGTGTTTTCTACCTCAGCCCTGGGATACTGCAGTAGGACCTCATCTCAGAGCACAACAGTATGCAGCGACGGGTGAGGTTCTATATGGGGCTAATAGTCCAGTAATTTTAGGCCAAAATTAGGTTAAACCTAAAACAAATTGCAATAGTAGCAAACTCAACTGATTTTGTATCCTCAGTATGTCCTTAGTGAGAGAAAAAAAGTCCCAAGGAATCCCATCAGGGCAAAGTTTGGAAAACGACCTACCTACCTTCACTTACTATACACTACAATATAAAGGAAAAAATGACTCCCAAAAAATCTGCTTTAAGTTGGATGTGAGGGGTCAAACTAGGGGTTTTTAATTATTCTGAATCCATTGCAAGCATTTGTTTTGCACGAAAAACATTCCTTGGGCAAGAAATGGCCACTCAAAACGATGGTTTAGTGATGAGTCATCAATTTTCACAGTCTTTTGGGGTCAAAACTTTGCCCCGATGGGATTCCTTGGGACTTTTTTTCCCTCACTAAGGACATAATGAGGATACAGAATCAGTTGAGTTTGCAACTATTGCAATTTGTTTTAGGTTTTTTCATATAATGACTGGACTATAAGGACTAGTTAAAGGTATAAGTATATATTATACAGATAGAATTGAATCACATATCGTACAGCACATTACAATAGGCATGTGAAAGATTGTAGAAAACTTTGAATTTTTAAAAAACCGCACCCCTGAATCACACTGATAATTTTTAGAATCTTACATCCTATTGGAGAAATATCCGTTTCCATCAGAACTGAAAATAACTTTATACTTGACGTTTAACCACTTGAACCCCAGCATGCCTATTGTGGGGGGGGAAGGTTCACCAAAAGTAGCCGATCTACAAACTCACAACGCGTTGTGAGCTTTTAACGCGTTGTGAGCTTGTAGATCTGCTATTTTTGGTGAAGAGAGTTGTCGTAGATGGAATAATAACTCATCAAGTACAGTGCAAATCAGGTGTGTTTTACTAAGCATAGTGAAGTGATATTGATGTAGTGATATTGATGAATTCCAAATATTATCAAATGATCTCGCGGCACCCTGGACTGGCATCACGGCACCCCAGGGTGCCCCGTCACCCACTTTGAAAACCCCTGACCTTGACTAGGGTAGCCAGATAAGTCGCCCTCTTTCAAAGTCGGCCCAAACTCGTTTCCCAACGGGTCTGTGGCCTTAAGCTAGATGTAGATTAGACTAAAATCAAATATTTGCTTCTGGGGGTCCCTGGAACAAAATATTTTGTGATGGGGGTCCGTGGCCAAATACATATCATTCTGGGGTCCTTCACATGACAAAGTTTGAGAAACACTGATGGGCAACATAAGTTTTTTTTCAGAAAATTGTTATGATTTAGAAGACATTTGTAGAATGTGCCTATCAGTGGTTAAGGACCCCCAAAATGTGTTTTTGGCAGTGGACCCCCATCTCAAAATATTTTTTTCCACGGATGGACCCCTATCACAAACGTTTTTGTTCCAGGGACCCCCATGCAGAAGCACAGATTTGATTTTAGTCTAATCTGCATCTAGCTTAAGGCCACAGACCCGTTGGGAAACAAGTTTGGGGCGACTTTGAAAGAGGGCGAGTGTACTGGTCTCACCAGAAGGTTATCCAGTAAGTTAAACACTCAATTCAATAACTCCAGTAGAAGCCTGGACTTGTTTTTGAAGTTTTACTGAATCAAAGTGTGAAACTGAAATAAAGCATAAATACAATATATTTCAGAATTAAAGTACACAATATCAATAATTGCATAAGATAGAGGTAAGTATTAAGTATACACAAAAAGTAGGCATTATATATACTCAATGAACAGGCAAATAAAGAGGCAACTATTACATACAGATGATTAGCAGGTGGGTACTGAATGTACTATACTGTACTGTATTGTATGCTCATTGCACCAATGAGGTATTGTAGGTATATACTACAGAAGTAACTATAAGCAGGTCAACACAACTGTATTCTCAACACAGCGTACTGTAATGACATACTGTAGTTCTTTTTTCACAGGCTCACAATCAAAAAGGTAAGTAGACTACAATGAATTAATTGACATAGCTATCAACATTAGCACAGTCCCAGCAGGCCATCATAGCATACATAATTACATGGATAACAATAATACAACTTTCTGCTTTAGTTCACAAATAAGGTGCTCTTATAGACAATATAAGTCTCATAAACAAGTATACTCACAGACAATGCGTCTTAATAAGCATGTGAAGAGGATGGAGACAGATAGAGATTTCACTGATAACACTCTGCTAGAAACACATGCAGAGAAATGCATTCTCTTCCTGATATGACAACAACATCCTGTCTGGACAGGAAGGGACACAGGTTGATTTTTACATGGAACTGCTTGTTGTTTAGTGCCCCCTACTGGCGGCCTATTCAGTCCAGAACACTCCCCGTCTGGGTTCTTTAATGAACCCACATAAACTTCACTTATCACTAGTGTTATCAAAAGACATAAGGACCACTTAGGTAACGGTTGAGAGAACACTTAAGGGTTCGAACTTTGGAGAATAACATCCAACTTTCTCATTCTTCTGTCCAGGAGGAGGAAGAGAACGAGGGGTGCAGATTTTCTTGGTCAACAGCACAGCTGGTTCAGGCAGCCAAGTTGTGCTGCAAAGGTAGGCTGCAGCGACTGACCTAGGCCTTTGGTCCGATGGGTTGCGTCCTGTGGGAATGTCCATTAACTGAGGTTTGTGGTCACTGGCTGACTGAAGGAAGACTGGCTGGCCCAAACTCTCACCGGTGTCTGTCACTGAGCAATGTGTGGAGAGGGGAAGGCAGGTGATCTTTTCTTTCGCTTGGACTTTGCTGGTGTGTGGCTGAAGGTAATGACGATGGCTGTTTTCTAGGATTGAAGTCTTGAAGTTGTTTACTTGAGCCTGCCTTTGTGCAGCTCCAATATATATGTCACCAATGATGACCCACCCCAAGTCCAGCCTTTGGGCAAATGGGGTGTTGAGTGGGCCATTAATCTGCTCCCGTGCCTTATGCACTTCCAGTATATCTCTTCCCAACAGCAGAAGAATATCGGCCTTTGGATCAAGGGGAGGGATCTCCCTGGCAATGTGTTTAAGGTGACTGTGTCGAAGAGCTGAGTTTGAGGTGGGAATCTCAGAGCGGTCGTTTGGAACCTGGTTGCATTCCAGAAGTGTTGGAAGTGGGAGACTAATCTTCTCATCCACTGACTCGATCATGAAACCGCAGGTCCTTCTACCTGCTGTCTGCTTAAGCCCTGCACATGTCTTCAGTGTGTATGGTTGTGGATCTCCTTTGATGTTAAAGAGTTTGAAGAATTTGGATGTAGCTAGAGACCGATTGCTTTGGTCGTCTAGTATGGCATACATCCGTTTCGATTCCTCACGATGTCCTCTGGGAAACACGTTGACAAGGCATACCTTTGAGCATGTGTTTTCGCTCATTCCATCTTCGCACACCTCAGTGCACTTAGAGGTAACTTCGTAATTGTTGGATTCATCAGGCTCCCCGCCGTGATCTGAAACGGGAGAATCTGACCTTGGCATCCAAGGAGCTGGGCCTCGATGTAATGCTGAAATGTGATCATTGCTACCACATTCCGTGCATTGTATTTCTGCTCTGCACTCCTTTGCAAGGTGACTTGTGGACGAGCAGCACCTGAAACATATATAATGCTCTCTCAGCAACAGTTTGCGGTCGTCATAGCTCTTCTCTCTGAAGGCTCTGCACGCCTTTAGTGGATGAGGCTTGTCACAGTGGATAGGGCATTGTTTGGTGAGATCTACATCTCTTTTCTGATCTTCCTTTTTGCCTGTCGATGAAACTTGGGTGTTGTGGACTGCTACAGGTGTACGGTCATACTTGTCAGACTGGTCTTTCTTTGCAGGGGTTGACTGGAAGGTGATGGTATTAAAGCTGGGGTCTGTTCTTGTTCTAGCCTCAGTGCGAATGAAGTCCACAAACACACTGAAAGGTGGGAAATGAACTTTGTGTTGAAGCTTATACTTTGACCCAACCGACATCCACTTTTCCTGGATCCCGTATGGAAGCTTCTCTACAATTGGGCTGACTCCTCTGGAGTTATCTAGGTAGGAAAGGCCAGGTAGGTTGCCATCCAGCTTTGCGGCTTCCACCTCCATCAACAGATCCCCTAGCTCTCTGAGTTTTTGTGGGTTTTGGATTGACACCTTCGGAAAGGTGTCCAGCTTGGCGAATAGGGCATGTTCGATGGCCTCGGGTGAGCCATAGGTTTCTTCCAACCTTTCCCATGTCATATTTAAGCCTCTAGATGGGTATCTGATATTAACGGCCTTCATTCTGCGTGCATGCTCAGATGATTGTTTGCCAAGCCACTTGATGAGAACATCGAGCTCTTCTCCTGGTGAAAGGTCTAGGCCGGCTATGGCACTTTGGAAGGATGATTTCCATGCCCAATAGTTCTCTGGCTTATCATCAAAGGCAGTTAGCCCTGTCGTTACCATCTGGCAGCGAGCCATGTATTTGGCTAGGTCGAAGGTGGTGATTTGGCCACCTTGGTTATGAGCTCCAATAGGGTTGTGTTGGGGTTGATAGACAGCAGACTGTTGTTGGCTGTGTATTTGCGGACTGTCCCAATGTTGGTGCTGACAACTATGTTGACCGGAAACGGGTACAGAGAGTTGTTGACCCCCTATGCTGGGTTTCACATCGATGTACCTGGAGCTTACATATTCACTTGGGTGGATATCGTGAGTTGCATTGGGGTAGGCAGTTTGCATTTGCACATGTTCACTTCGGAGAACGTTGTGACGTGGAGTTGGGGAGGCAGCTTGCACTTGGACGTGTTCACCTGGGGGGACGTCGTGACCAGGAGTGGGGGAAGCAGATTGTACCTGCACCTGTGCACTTGGGGAAGCGTTGTGACTTGTAGTGGGCGATGCATATTTTACTGGACTAGTGTCTTGGGGTGGATAGAAATGTTTGCTTTTTTCATCTGGGGGTGATCTGACTGGTTGGTGAATGGATTCGACACTGGCTTGATCATTCACATAGTCTGCTGTGCGCTGAAGTCGTTGTTGGAGAAGAACAGGTATTGGTGCGCTTTTCAGCGACTCACGATCTGGTTCCATTAGACCTGCTTCCATTATTTCCGCCTCAGCTAGAGCAGCATTCATTTCTTTTTCTTCTTGCATAGCTTCTAAAGTGGCTTGTACACGGGCAGCTTGAACTTTTAACTCTATTTCCTTATTTGCGTAAGCAGCTCTGGCTTGGGCAGCTTGTGCTTTGGCTCTCGCTCTGACGACAGCTAGGCTGGCATTGGATACTAAAGACTTGTACGATCCACGTGACAATTTAGATGATGTGGAATGACCATCTTCGGGCTGCAATGTATCTTCTTGCTTGCTTGTAGCCATGATGATTTGGGAAGTACTGTAGGTGTGGAGACTGTAGTGTAGGTGTGCTCCGTGCTGGCTGATGGCTTGTTGAGTGAGGAATCCTCCTCTCCTCTCTCCTTTCTTCACAGCCTATCCTGTGGCTGTCTTTTCACTGTACTGGTCTCACCAGCAGGTTATCCAGTAAGTTAAACACTCAATTCAATAACTCCAGTAGAAGCCTGGACTTGTTTTTGAAGTTTTACTGAATCAAAGTGTGAAACTGAAATAAAGCATGTATACAATATATTTCAGAATTAAAGTACACAATATCAATAATTGCATAAGATAGAGGTAAGTATTAAGTATACACAAAAAGTAGGCATTATATATACTCAATGAACAGGCAAATAAAGAGGCAACTATTACATACAGATGATTAGCAGGTGGGTACTGAATGTACTATACTGTACTGTATTGTATGCTCATTGCACCAATGAGGTATTGTAGGTATATACTACAGAAGTAACTATAAGCAGGTCAACACAACTGTATTCTCAACACAGCGTACTGTAATGACATACTGTAGTTCTTTTTTCACAGGCTCACAATCAAAAAGGTAAGTAGACTACAATGAATTAATTGACATAGCTATCAACATTAGCACAGTCCCAGCAGGCCATCATAGCATACATAATTACATGGATAACAATAATACAACTTTCTGCTTTAGTTCACAAATAAGGTGCTCTTATAGACAATATAAGTCTCATAAACAAGTATACTCACAGACAATGCGTCTTAATAAGCATGTGAAGAGGATGGAGACAGATAGAGATTTCACTGATAACACTCTGCTAGAAACACATGCAGAGAAATGCATTCTCTTCCTGATATGACAACAACATCCTGTCTGGACAGGAAGGGACACAGGTTGATTTTTACATGGAACTGCTTGTTGTTTAGTGCCCCCTACTGGCGGCCTATTCAGTCCAGAACAGCGAGTGTTCTGGTATTCTTGACTATAGTAACAGTCGCATGCAGAAACGATGCCCATCTGTCTGACATGATGAAAGAAGTGACCAAACAGACTGGCCTGGACACGGAACACCAAAGAGAGACAGACAGACAGATCAGAGATCTCCATACGTCAACGGTCTGTTGTTGGTTCTCCAACATTACTTCTCAAGACTCCTCAGTCAGGGACGTGCTGGCCATTGGGAAAAGCGGGACAACTCCCGAACGGACGGTTCATTCCCGGCTGGTCCAGGCCGGCCATTAGAGGAAAAAAATATTAAAATAAAATGTCGGCCTTCGTTCCATTTTGGGGGCTGGGCGGCCAACAAAGTAAATCGTCACTGTCGAACAGAAACCTCGTATCTCCAAGTTCCAAATTTGTACTTTTTTTTTCGCAAAGCAAAGCCCTGCTTCATCATACAAGGCCGTCTCACAAAAGTAGTGAAAACAGCCGATCTACAAGCACACAACGCCTTGCTTGTAGATCGGCTGTTTTCACTAGTTTAAATCATTTTTAAAATGATAGATACAAAACAAGCGGTTTTGGACATACAAGGTTTCCACCCGACAGTGATGAAATATAACTCATGTAATTTATTTTTATTTATTTATTTAGACGGGACAATGCACATTAATGAACACTACATAAATGCTAAATTACATCCGTAGTCCCCACTAGAAGACAAAAACAATTTGTTTGGCCCACTGGCTTGTCACTTGTCAAGTTGTCATGATCTGAAATGGCAAATCTTTGAGTAGCAGCAGCAGCGCTATAGAGAGATCTAGGGCCTCTCCAAGTCTTTTTCCCGGGTTGAATCAGGGGCCCAGCACGTCCCTGCTCCTCAAGGACATTCAATCCCTCATATACTGTGCACTGCACACCCCCGGGCACAGCACTAGTTAAAGGTTTATACATTTGATACAGATAGAAGTGAATCACATATCATACAGGACTAGTTAAAGGTTTATATATTTGATACAGATAGAAGTGAATCACATATCATACAGGACTAGTTAAAGGTTTATACATTTGATACAGATAGAAGTGAATCACATATCATGCAGGACTAGTTAAAGGTTTATATATTTGATACAGATAGAAGTGAATCACATATCATACAGGACTAGTTAAAGGTTTATATATTTGATACAGATAGAAGTGAATCACATATCATACAGGACTAGTTAAAGGTTTATATATTTGATACAGATATAAGTTAATCACATATCATACAGGACTAGTTAAAGGTTTATATATTTGAGACAGATAGAAGTGAATCACACATCATACAGGACTAGTTAAAGGTTTATATATTTGATACAGATAGAAGTGAATCACACATCATACAGGACTAGTTAAAGGTTTATATATTTCATTTATTTATTTCATAAATATTTTTCATCACAATTGGGTTTGTGGGGAGCCATCCCTGCTTCAAGCTGTCACAGCACGGCACCAACACTTCAAACTAGTTAAAAAACCCAATACAGCAGATCTACAAGCGCCTCACAGATCTACAAGCACCTCGCACATGCCAGGGACAGAGTTAGGTTGGCCTGCATAAGCCTTGCTGTCAACACACTATACTACACCACTCAGGCCACCAAGCCAGGAGTGGTCAATTAGTGCCTTCTTTTGATCAGTGGCTTCAGCTTGACGAGTGGCACCAGTCTGTCTTTGTTCACTGGTCAGTCAAGTTCACTGGGAGAGAATATGTTTCAGATCAGTGCAAGTGTATTTGTTTTCCATTTGGACTTACTGTGTTTTGTTGGTACAGTATGCGTGCGACTAACATATTTCTGATAATTCCAATTAGTTTGTTGTTTAATTAGCCGGATTGTGAATGCCCTGCATTTTTCTTTCATCTTTAGAACCACACATGTGTAACAAAACAGAGTGGTGATCATTTGGTGTGGGTGAAGAGAAGAAAAACATTTCATTAAAGGAGTAGTTCACCCCCAAAGTGACTTTTTTCTATTGAACTCAAGTCTCCATGGCGTGAGTAATACATTGAAAAAATAAGTCATTTTGGGGGTGAACTACTCCTTGAATGTCAGTTTTGTGGTGTTTTGACTGGACACCCTGAGGATATTGCCAGATAGATAGATAGACAGACAGACAGACAGACAGACAAACAGACAGACAGACAGACAGACAGACAGACAGACAGACAGACAGACAGAGAATTGTAGGCCTTGCATTTATTTGACTTGGTTCCACAGATGGCGAAAATAGCTAATCTTCAAGCTCACAATGCCTCACTGTTTGGACAAAGAGTTAAGGCGTTACATTTTGTAAAATCACAACACGTCACAACGCAGGGCGGCGTGAGCATGTAGATCTGATATTTTCACAATTTCTGCCCCTAATATTTAATTTATCATTTTAAAAGTATTAAAAAGTCCTTAAATTGTCTCTTTAGAAATGTGCAGATAGCCTCTGTACACTGTTGAGTGGAAAAACAATGTTTCACATTAAGCTAATCATTTGGGACCACCCAAGATCATTTGGAGACCCCTCTAGGGGTCCCATAGTTGAACCACTGACTTATAAGGGGAGTATGGAGACCCCTCTAGGGGTCCCATAGTTGAACCACTGACTTATAAGGGGAGTATATGAGGCTGGATCCGTCTGGAACACTGCACTAGGCTCTCGCCAGCTCTGTAGCTCTCCACACTTGAACAGTTGTGTCCTTAAATTCAATTATAATAATTAACCCCTGTGTATACGGGCAATAGTTTTACATGACTTTGTGTACACAGCCAATAGTTTTACATGAACATGTTCAGGCTTTAGTACTGTACTGTCTCGTGTAGCCCAACAGAGCCCATCACAGCACAACACGGCCCACCAGAGCCCAATACAGCCTACCAGAGCCCAATAGACTCCAGCAAACCTAAGTCCAGCCCAGTCCTGCCCAATAGGAGTATAGACCAGGGAAGGGGGGGTAGTTAGATGACTCCACCAGGCCATTACAGTGACTGTAATGGCAGACCAGGGTAGACAGGACTGCACCAGACTCCACCAGGCTGCTCCATGCTCCAGCCAGCTCTGTAGATCCTGTGTACACGGCACTCCTAACTCGAAAGGTCAAGGAAAAGGGTCGTTTTAGGCGTCAAAACAGGCCCTTTGTCCTTAAAATGAATAAAAAAATCAAAAAAATATGTTTTGTTTCAGGCAGGACACACGTTTCATATTTGAAGCATGCCCGATCTGATGGAATGGGTTTCGTGTCTCTCCGACACTTTGAACCCTTTACGATTGCGAAAAAGACACCGAAACCCGGATTTTTGTCCTTAAAATCAATAAAAAAATCTAAAAAAATCCGTTTGTTTTACGCAGGAAACACTTTTCATATTTGAAGGATGCCTGATCCGATGGAATGGGTTTCGTGTCTCTCCGACAATTTTAACCCTTTATGATTGCGAAAAAGACACGAAATTTGCACGCCACCAACACGATTACACATTCTTTCAGATAAAATACACTTATTCTGACTTACTTTTTGACGCTGAATCCAACAAACCCGGTCTCGTGTCTCTACGACACTCCTAACTCGAAAGGTCAAGGAAAAAGCCACTGTGTACACGGGCAATAGTTTTACATGACTTTGTGTACACGGCCAATAGTTTTACATGAACATGTCTAGGCTTTAGTACTGTACTGCCTCGTATAGCCCAACAGAGCCCAGCACAGAACAGCACAGCCCACCAGAGCCCAATACAGCCCACCAGAGCCCAATAGAGTCCAGCAAACCTAAGTCCAGCCCAGTCCTGCCGAGTAGGAGTATAGACCGGGGAAAGGGGGTAGTTAGATGACTCCACCAGGCCATTACTGTCCAGATCTGGCTTGAATAGGCCAGACCAGGGTAGACAGGACTGCACCAGACTCCACCAGGCTGCTCCATGCTCCAGCCAGCTCTGTAGATCCTTGCACATGCGATTAACCACTGTGTACACGGGCAATAGTTTTAAGTTTTACATGAACCCTCAGAGGGACACTGTGGGCTTATCAAGTGGTTCATGGCCGGTTCTCAAAGTGAGGTCGGGGGGCCCAAAGTGTCCCTTTGAGGGGACACGGCACAGACCGTGTACACGAAGGGCAGGAGCAAGTGTTCAAGTCCCATAGAATCTATGGGAAATGTACACAGGCGTGTACAAAGTCACCAGTAGTTTTACATGAACCCTCAGAGGGACACTGTGGGCTTATCAAGTGGTCCATGGTCGGTTCTCAAAGTGAGGTCGGGGGACCCTCAGAGGGACACTGTGGGCTTATCAAGTGGTCCATGGTCGGTTCTCAAAGTGAGGTCGGGGACCCTCAGAGGGACACTTTGGGCTTATCAAGTGGTCCATGGTCGGTTCTCAAAGTGAGGTCGGGGACCCTCAGAGGGACACTTTGGGCTTATCAAGTGGTCCATGGTCGGTTCTCAAAGTCAGGTCGGGGGACCCTCAGAGGGACACTGTGGGCTTATCAAGTGGTCCATGGCCGGTTCTCAAAGTGAGGTCGGGGACCCTCAGAGGGACACTTTGGGCTTATCAAGTGGTCCATGGTCGGTTCTCAAAGTGAGGTCGGGGGACCCTCAGAGGGACACTGTGGGCTTATCAAGTGGTCCATGGCCGGTTCTCAAAGTGAGGTCGGGGGGCCCACAGTGTCCCTCTGAGGGGACACGGCACAGACCGTGTACACGAAGGGTAGGAGCAAGTGTTCAAGTCCCATATAATCTATGGGAAATGTTCACAGGCGTGTACAAAGTCACCAGTAGTTTTACATGAACCCTCAGAATGACACTGTGGGCTTATCAAGTGGTCCATGGTCGGTTCTCAAAGTGAGGTCGGGGACCCTCAGAGGGACACTTTGGGCTTATCAAGTGGTCCATGGTCGGTTCTCAAAGTGAGGTCGGGGGACCCTCAGAGGGACACTGTGGGCTTATCAAGTGGTCCATGGCCGGTTCTCAAAGTGAGGTCGGGGGGCCCACAGTGTCCCTCTGAGGGGACACGGCACAGACCGTGTACACGAAGGGCAGGAGCAAGTGTTCAAGTCCCATAGAATCTATGGGAAATGTACACAGGCGTGTACAAAGTCACCAGTAGTTTTACATGAACCCTCAGAGGGACACTTTGGGCTTATCAAGTGGTCCATGGTCGGTTCTCAAAGTGAGGTCGGGGGACCCTCAGAGGGACACTGTGGGCTTATCAAGTGGTCCATGGTCAGTTCTCAAAGTGAGGTCGGGGGACCCTCAGAGGGACACTGTGGGCTTATCAAGTGGTCCATGGTCAGTTCTCAAAGTGAGGTCGGGGGACCCTCAGAGGGACACTGTGGGCTTATCAAGTGGTCCATGGTCGGTTCTCAAAGTGAGGTCGAGGGACCCTCAGAGGGACACCGTGGGCTTATCAAGTGGTCCATGGTCGGTTCTCAAAGTGAGGTCGGGGGACCCTCAGAGGGACACTGTGGGCTTATCAAGTGGTCCATGGTCAGTTCTCAAAGTGAGGTCGGGGGACCCTCAGAGGGACACTGTGGGCTTATCAAGTGGTCCATGGTCGGTTCTCAAAGTGAGGTCGAGGGACCCTCAGAGGGACACCGTGGGCTTATCAAGTGGTCCTTGGTCGGTTCTCAAAGTGAGGTCGGGGGACCCTCAGAGGGACACTGGGCTTATCAAGTGGGAGCACAAAGTTGGTGAGGGGGTACTAGCTATAGTAGGATGATCAGGCTTGTCGAGGCCAAAGGGTATACTAGAGTCTTAATAGGCACCATTAGGTTGTTCTAGGCCATTGTCTGCCCTTTAGCTGCTCACACAATTGAGACCAAACACTGTGTACAGGAGACTTAGTTTGTGTGTACATGACCAATAGTTTTAAATGGATATTTCTAGTCCATCGCACACCGCTGCCTTGTGCACCCTTGGTTGGTTCGTCTTTGTTTGGGAAGGAGGGACTTTGAGGATGTACCTCACTTTGAGAACCGACCATGGACCACTTGATAAGCCCACAGTGTCCCTCTGAGGGTCCCCGACCTCACTTTGAGAACCGACCATGGACCACTTGATAAGCCCACGGTGTCCCTCTGAGGGTCCCTCGACCTCACTTTGAGAACCGACCATGGACCACTTGATAAGCCCACAGTGTCCCTCTGAGGGTCCCCCGACCTCACTTTGAGAACTGACCATGGACCACTTGATAAGCCCACAGTGTCCCTCTGAGGGTCCCCCGACCTCACTTTGAGAACCGACCATGGACCACTTGATAAGCCCACAGTGTCCCTCTGAGGGTCCCCGACCTCACTTTGAGAACCGACCATGGACCACTTGATAAGCCCACAGTGTCCCTCTGAGGGTTCATGTAAAACTACTGGTGACTTTGTACACGCCTGTGTACATTTCCCATAGATTTTATGGGACTTGAACACTTGCTCCTGCCCTTCGTGTACACGGTCTGTGCCGTGTCCCCTCAGAGGGACACTGTGGGCCCCCCGACCTCACTTTGAGAACCGGCCATGGACCACTTGATAAGCCCACAGTGTCCCTCTGAGGGTCCCCCGACCTCACTTTGAGAACCGACCATGGACCACTTGATAAGCCCAAAGTGTCCCTCTGAGGGTCCCCGACCTCACTTTGAGAACCGACCATGGACCACTTGATAAGCCCACAGTGTCCCTCTGAGGGTCCCCCGACCTCACTTTGAGAACCGACCATGGACCACTTGATAAGCCCACAGTGTCCCTCTGAGGGTTCATGTAAAACTACTGGTGACTTTGTACACGCCTGTGTACATTTCCCATAGATTCTATGGGACTTGAACACTTGCTCCTGCCCTTCGTGTACACGGTCTGTGCCGTGTCCCCTCAGAGGGACACTGTGGGCCCCCCGACCTCACTTTGAGAACCGACCATGGACCACTTGATAAGCCCACAGTGTCCCTCTGAGGGTCCCCCGACCTCACTTTGAGAACCGACCATGGACCACTTGATAAGCCCACAGTGTCCCTCTGAGGGTCCCCCGACCTCACTTTGAGAACCGACCATGGACCACTTGATAAGCCCACAGTGTCCCTCTGAGGGTCCCCCGACCTCACTTTGAGAACCACCACGGACCACTTGATAAGCCCACAGTGTCCCTCTGAGGGTCCCCCGACCTCACTTTGAGAACCGACCATGGACCACTTGATAAACCCACAGTGTCCCTCTGAGGGTCCCCCGACCTTACTTTGAGAACCACCACGGACCACTTGATAAGCCCACAGTGTCCCTCTGAGGGTCCCCCGACCTCACTTTGAGAACCGACCATGGACCACTTGATAAGCCCACAGTGTCCCTCTGAGGGTCCCCCGACCTCACTTTGAGAACCGACCATGGACCACTTGATAAGCCCACAGTGTCCCTCTGAGGGTCCCCCGACCTCACTTTGAGAACCACCACGGACCACTTGATAAGCCCACAGTGTCCCTCTGAGGGTCCCCCGACCTCACTTTGAGAACCGACCAGGGACCACTTGATAAACCCACAGTGTCCCTCTGAGGGTCCCCCGACCTTACTTTGAGAACCACCACGGACCACTTGATAAGCCCACAGTGTCCCTCTGAGGGTCCCCCGACCTCACTTTGAGAACCGACCATGGACCACTTGATAAGCCCACAGTGTCCCTCTGAGGGTCCCCCGACCTCACTTTGAGAACCGACCATGGACCACTTGATAAGCCCACAGTGTCCCTCTGAGGGTCCCCCGACCTCACTTTGAGAACCACCACGGACCACTTGATAAGCCCACAGTGTCCCTCTGAGGGTCCCCCGACCTCACTTTGAGAACCGACCATGGACCACTTGATAAACCCACAGTGTCCCTGAGGGTCCCCCGACCTCACTTTGAGAACCACCACGGACCACTTGATAAGCCCACAGTGTCCCTCTGAGGGTCCCCCGACCTCACTTTGAGAACCGACCACGGACCACTTGATAAGCCCACAGTGTCCCTCTGAGGGTCCCCCGACCTCACTTTGAGAACCAACCACGGACCACTTGATAAGCCCACAGTGTCCCTCTGAGGGTCCCCCGACCTCACTTTGAGAACCGACCACGGACCACTTGATAAGCCCACAGTGTCCCTCTGAGGGTCCCCCGACCTCACTTTGAGAACCGACCATGGACCACTTGATAAGCCCACAGTGTCCCTCTGAGGGTCCCCCGACCTCACTTTGAGAACCACCACGGACCACTTGATAAGCCCACAGTGTCCCTTTGAGGGTTCATGTAAAACTACTGGTCGTGAACACCAACTAGGGCCTGTGTACATATGGCTCTCTGCTGCCCCCCATTGAGAAACTATAGACGGCACAGACCGTGTACACGAAGGGCAGGAGCAAGTGTTCAAGTCCCATAGAATCTATGGGAAATGTACGAAGTTGTGTACAAAGTCACCGGTTGGTACACGAGCCATAGTTTTTTCCATTGTAGCTCCCTACAGTGTACACGACTTTGATTATTATTATTACCCGTAGTAGTAGTAGTAGTAGTAGTAGTATTAGCAGTAGCAGTGATAATATTTCTCATACAATTCCAATTAAAATATGTTGGTTTCCTCCGACATAAAGGAAAGGAACAGGCTGATTTTGTGTGCAACAACCTCAAATGTGGCATCGCAAAAGATATACCTGACCCGACCAAAATGTCATCACCGGAGGGATTCACCACCAAAGGCAAGAACATTATCAGTTGTACCGGCACCAGAAATGAAGACCATCTGTGGCAGTGTTATCCTAAAGACCCTCAGACCCACAGTTGCTCTAAACCTGCTTTCGTCACATGTTCAGGTATGTTTGTTTACCTCACTGTGGTTTCCATCTGCGCTCTCACAGCTATCAGTTGCAAACCACAGATACAGACATGACATGCATGCATATGTGGAAAGAAGTGACACTCTGTTTGCAAGAATTCAGTCTCATCAGAGCAAGTTGCATGCATTCGTACATGTCTATACAGATGCACACAAATACACGTACACGCAACACATAGGCTATACAGTATTCATGCACACGGGCACACACACGATAAACAAAATACAATGCATTTATGCACTGTTCAATGAATGTTCAAATATTCAATGCCAAAGTTGTGGTAATAAAGATCTATGTTAACAGATCACCCCATATTACGGCTACAAGACGGGGACAATGTCTGTTCTGGAACCTTGGTGGTGGAGGAGGGTGACATGTGGAATATTACCTGCAATGAAAACACCAACATAACAGCTGATATGATGTGCAGACAACCGAGATGTGGAGTCAGTGTCACACACAACTTTACCTGTGACAGGAGCCAATCGGTTCCACCGACACTGAACTGCTCAGGTGAATATTCATAAATCACATGATAGTTTCAGCACAGCAACTGGATTGGAAAAAAGGAGTCAACTTCTGTGTTAATTATACGTTTGACCATGATCTTAATCTTGCTTTACAGAGTAGGACAACATTATATAATTTAAAACGCTGTTACATTTTTATGGTATTCTTGTCAAGTATTTTGCATAATATTTTTGGGAATACGTCAATAGTGCACATCTTTTGGTAAATCATTTCTGTGACTTCAAAGATGATACAAAACCTATTAAATATAACTATTTTCTTCATGTAAAATCCCTTAATGTTTCAACAGAAAAGATCAACATAACCCTCAACAACCACAGTCCCAGAGACTGTTCTGGTTCAGTTTACATCAATAGTTCTATGGGTCTGCAGCCTGTGTGTGGTTCAGACTGGGACATACATGATGGTGAAGTGGTTTGCAGAGAGTTGGGCTGTGGCAAGGTGAGCTCTCATTCTTTATGGTTAATAATGAATAACTTATCTGTGAGCTCTCATTCTTTTATGGTTAATATGAAATGAATATTATCTGTGCCACACAAATACCTACAGTACCCAGGGGGCAAAGGAAGGTGTGCTGCATTTGCCCCGACATAAAAGGTTGTCCACCAGAAATATTATCTATGACCCAGTAGGATCACAACCTATATGGACAACCCGGTCAATTTGTACGGAAAAGTTCCAATATGGCCGCCTCAATATTAGCCCCTATTAGTTTTAATGGGGGGTGAATAGGGAACATTTTTAAACTGAGGGATATTTCCACGAAACTTCACAGGTTGATCAATGGTATACATATGAACATTTTTTGTATTGCAAGTTTCCATGAAATCCAATATGGCCACCACAATATGGCCGCCATAATGTAAGGACCCAGAAAATAGGTTTTGCCTCTAACTTCTGAACCAGATGAGCTAGAAACGCAAACTTGGTGTCTATTTCATGGTGTCTGACCATGGGAGACTCAATGGAATAGCTAATTTTATTATTGGGTGTGTCTGGACCTTTATTGTGCATATTTGCAAGATGGTGGACTCCCAAAATAGAGCTTTAACATAATTTCTACCATGATTGTTGACTGCTTTTGCAAATACAAGCAATATGAATCCATTTGCTAAGATTTATGGCACAGAAGGGACTTATACCTGTATTATTCTTGAGTTTGCATGTTGTCAAAATGGCTGTAAACGAGATATTATATTTCCTGTCCGATTCTACTGTATGTAGTTGTAGCAATGACTTCAGATAAAATCAGAGACCAAAACAATGTATCTTAGAAATTATTTTTTTATTTAAAAAATTAATAAAAAAGAGAGAGATTATCTCAATGAAATGAATGCAACTGCCTTTTTGGGTATTTCACACATAGACATGCACATGCTTTCCAACAACTTCAGCTTCAGGGAAATTATAATGAACACATGATTAAAACAGGCTGCATTATAATGCAAATAATTGCTAGTCACTATCACTGTCATGTGTACCTATCCTGCTGCATCTTGTCTCCAGTCCTTGGCAACGACACCCCAGGTAGCATGCAATTCCCTTCTTCGCACATGAACAGTTTTTCTGGCAGCCTTTGATACAGCTACATGATATTGCCTTGTCCATTGATATAGGCCAGGCTGACTCTGTAGATGGACAGGGGACTGCCTTCCCATGGCGGCAGCATGATATAGGCATCTATATCATGCTGCCACCCACCACCTAGACCTTCCAGAGCTGTGGGTGAGAACAGAGCAGGATGCATATCTTCCTATCCATCACATGGTCTCAGCCCTTGGACTCGCACAGTGTCGTGCCCTGCCCTTTATTCACAGCCTGAGTGGCAGAGATACCACCAGCTATCCCTTTTTCACTGGAAAGAAGGCATGGTTCAAGACCAGCATGGGTCTAGATCTCCCTGCACTTCAGGAGTTTGGTGAAAATTCCTCTTATTCCCTCTCAGAGGATGTCAAGAATCAGGCTAGAGACCTCACGATAGCTGTATATGCATCAAAAGCTGACCATTCGGAGGACTTTGACCTGGCAAAGCTGAGAGTGTACAAGTTCCTAAATAACCGATCAACCCTGTTGAAGCTGCTGCCACCTACAGAAAATGCCTTTGGCCTGCACCTGAAAAGAGCTGCTCTTGCAGCCATAATAGATAAAACTGCACACATCGCGAAGCCAGACATCCCTTGCTTCACTGAATATGGATGGTCTCTCAGTGATGGGAAGGCAGTCCCCTGTCCATCTACAGAGCCAGCCTGGCCTATATCAATGGACAAGGCAATATCATGTAGCTGTATCAAAGGCTGCCAGAAAAACTGTTCATGTGCCATCCATCCATCCATCCATCTTCAACCGCTTATCCGGAATCGGGTCGCGGGGGTAACGGTTCCAACTGAGACTTCCAGATTTCCTTATCCTGCGTAACTTCCTCCACTCCCTCTGGGAGTATACCGAGGCGTTCCCAGGCCAGTCTGGAGATATAATCCTTCCATCTGGTCTTAGGTCTGCCACGGGGTCTCCTCCCAGTGGGACGTGCATCGAGGACCTTCCTAGGAAGGCGCTCGGGGGGCATCCGTACTAGATGCCCGAACCACCTAAGCTGACTCCTTTCCAAGTGAAGGAGCAGCGGTTCTACTCCAAGTCTCTCTCGGGTGATTGAACTTCATGTGCGAAGAAGGGAATTGCATGCTACTTGGGGTGTCGTTGCCAAGGACTGGAGACGATGCAGCAGGATAGGTACACATGACAGTGATAGTGACTAGCAATTATTTGCATTATAATGCAGCCTGTTTTAATCATGTGTTCATTATAATTTCCCTGAAGCTGAAGTTGTTGGAAAGCATGTGCATGTCTATGTGTGAAAGACCCAAAAAGGCAGTTGCATTCATTTCATTGAGATAATCTCTCTCTTTTTTATTAATTTTTTAAATAAAAAAAATATTTCTAAGATACATTGTTTTGGTCTCTGATTTTATCTGAAGTCATTGCTACAACTACATACAGTAGAATCGGACAGGAAATATAATATCTCGTTTACAGCCATTTTGACAACATGCAAACTCAAGAATAATACAGGTATAAGTCCCTTCTGTGCCATAAATCTTAGCAAATGGATTCATATTGCTTGTATTTGCAAAAGCAGTCAACAATCATGGTAGAAATTATGTTAAAGCTCTATTTTGGGAATCCACCATCTTGCAAATATGCACAATAAAGGTCCAGACACACCCAATAATAAAATTAGCTATTCCATTGAGTCTCCCATGGTCAGACACCATGAAATAGACACCAAGTTTGCGTTTCTAGCTCGTCTGGTTCAGAAGTTAGAGGCAAAACCTATTTTCTGGGTCCTTACATTATGGCGGCCATATTGTGGCGGCCATATTGGATTTCATGGAAACTTGCAATACAAAAAATGTTCATATGTATACCATTGATCAACCTGTGAAGTTTCGTGGAAATATCCCTCAGTTTAAAAATGTTCCCTATTCACCCCCCATTAAAACTAATAGGGGCTAATATTGAGGCGGCCATATTGGAACTTTTCCGTACAAATTGACCGGGTTGTCCATATAGGTTGTGATCCTACTGGGTCATAGATAATATTTCTGGTGGACAACCTTTTATGTCGGGGCAAATGCAGGTTTCCTAAAAAAAGGCTGGTTTGCCCCCTGGGTACAGGTTGATTTTCAATTCATATTAAATTATTTTACAGTGCACTGGCATTTCCAGTATATTTCAGTTCCTCCTCCATACCAGTAGCAAATATATTAAACATGGCCAAAGCCACATTCCATACCAGGAAATGTGTTCATCAATGTGTTTGATTTCAAAAAGTCGAACTTCAGCTTCTGTATTGGAATCTGTGACAGCTGCTGAAAGTTGGAATACCTGCAACCATAATTCTGCCTGAAATAGGTTATGAGGGGTCAAACTAGGTGTTTATCATGATTCAAACTAGGTGTTTATCATGATTCTGGATCTTCGCAAGCATTTGTTTTGCACCAAAACCTCTACTTGGCAGAAAAGTGGCCAAGCCCACGCAAGCCCATTTATTTGTGAGAATTACATATTGCTGGGTGCATCTCAATTAAAAAGTCACTTTATTAGTTTATTTCAATTTCTCAAATACTATGAGACTTTGACATCCACAATGTCAAATGCCTCAGGATCAAGGTCACCTGGAGGGCCTGGTAGCTAGTCGGTAGGAGTGTAGCAGGGCTGTGATACACTTTGGGGAAGTAGTCAGGTCCACTATGTATTTGTGTTGGATTTTTTTGGAGATTAGTAAAACTATACATTTCTGGAATCTTCAGACCATGGGGAATCCACAAATCTTTGTTTGCATTTGCACAGACACCTGCAAAGCTGCCATTTTGGACGTTCAAAATGGCCGACATAAAATACATAATTTGTGCTTTCTTGGCTTCTAGACAACCTAGAAACGTAATTAAACACGCCAATCCTATGTTTTCTGGGTCAAGGAATCGACTGAGTAAATGATGGGTGTAAAATGTTCCGGACCCCCACCCCCTTTCTTGGGGTTATCTATTTTGGGACCTCCCAGAACAGTACGCTAGACAGTTAATGTCTTTTTCATAATATTAGAGTTGTGTAGGTTTTAAAACATCCTGAGTTGATTCATTAGACTTTTAAAGCAGCCAGAATAACCGTTCTGACTTTTGGTTGGGGTCTTTCCTCACCTGGGACCCCCTAGACAGACCCATGAGCCTATCACAGTAATCGCTCTGCTCCTGCTCCAGAACATTGTTAAATTAGATCATAATTGAAGCATAAAAGTTGCTGTAGCTATACCAGAGGTCTTCCTCAGGGGGTCCGGGACCCTTGGGGGGTCCTCATAGTTACTACAGGGGGCCCACCAAATCTTAATGGGAAAGGATTTTCTTTTTTATGTATGTTTTTATGTATCCTGGGTTCATGTATTGTACTTCGATGATTTATTAGTATTCTCAGTATTATTTATAAATTTTTTGTGTTAGACAGTTATGGTTGACAGGTGTTACTGCAGGGATTAAGGTATTGCAACTTCTCACTTTGGGTGTGCAGACTAACGTGTCCATTTATTGCACTGCACTCACACTGACAAAACACACACACACACACACACACACACACACACACACACACACACACACACCTCTTTGTTAATCGTCACCCCAAAACCCTCACCCTATCCTCTTAAAGAGCTCATGGTCAATTATGCCCAAAGAGATTCACTAAAATACTGTACATGTCCTCCCTAACTTGCAAGACATATGTGTTGACAGTCTCCACCATAGCATTTGCAGGGAGGAGTGCAACCTGCTTTGCAGCCAAATGTGATGGGCTCAAGTACTGCCTTTGGAGCAGGGAGGGCAAGACACCTGACTGGAACATTCCCTCCACTCTCTAAATGCCATCTATTTTCTTCGATTGATCGAAGCTTGGGGCAATTTGTCAGGTATGACAAAGTAGGCATCATAATACGATACCTTCATCAGGGGACATGATTTTGTGGAAGTGCACACACACATATTCAAGCAAGTTCAAGTTATTGGATGTCACAAATGTCAAGGGTTCCTTGGCCTACATGATTTTTCTGGTGCTGGCTGGGGAAGAGAATTTTGTTGGAATCTCCAAAAAGTCATGGGTCAATGCCTACTTGAAGCCTGGTGATGATGACCAAGTCATTAACCACTTCAAGGACCTTAAAGGGTTCCATTCCTCCTGAGCTTCTTATTATTGGTGTCATTATTATTATTATTGCAGTCATTAGAGCATTTTGCATGCCATGTTTACAGTTCAAAAGGTCCAACAACCCTGCGATTACTCAGATGGGAAATATTTCTGTCAAAGAACTGAGGGTGAGATGCTACCTCCAACTCGTGCTGCACTGCTACCACATCCGTGCCAACTACGTCACAATGCAGGATAAATCATACCTGACAAATTGCCCTGAGCTTCCACCAATCGAAGAAAATAGATGGAATTCAGAGAGTGGAGGGTATGTTCCAGTCAGGTGTCTTGCCCTCCCTGCTCCAAAGGCAGTACTTGAGCTCATCAAATATGGCTGCAAGGGACGGTGCAGCAGCTCAAGTAACCTGCCTTTCACTCCATGGTGGAGACTGTGTCAACACTATTAGGTTGGACATTAAAGATGACAATGATGAAGACAATAGATCCTGCATGTCTGAAATGACTGCATTGTAGTGAATCTTTTTGGGCATAATTGACCATGGGCTCTTTAAGAGGACAGGGTGAGGGTTTTGGGGTGACAATAACAAAGAGGTGTGTATGTGTGTGTGTGTGTGTGTGTGTGTGTGTGTGTGTGTGTGTGTGTGTGTGTGTGTGTGTGTGTGTGTGTGTGTGTGTGTGTGTGTGTGTTTGTTGTCAGTGTGAGTGCAGTGCAATAAATGGACACGTTAGTCTGCACAAGTGAGAAGTTGCAATACTTTCATTATGTCAAATTCTGGGTCTGGCCCTTGCCCTTCCCCTGTTCTACCACACTTTGCTCGCACCCTCCCCTCCTGTGAACCTGATTGTCAATCTGAACTCCTCCCGGCTTCACAGCTGTGAGCTGTTGCCGGATGACTACCTAGTTGTCCTTTTATGGTTCCCCTGGCATCACAGGGATCTCCATATATGGGCATAAAGGGGATTTGGTTCCCCTGACATCACAGTGATGTCAGAGCGGGATGCCAGAGTGTGAGAGTTAATCAACAAAAAAGCGTTTCCCGTCCAGACAGACAGATAGATAGGGTCAAGATGTGACGGTTCTGATAGTAAACTGTGACCTATGGTCGCAAACTGCGACCTATGGCCGCAATAAACCCAGGATACATAAAAACATTCAAAGTTTCAGTTTCAAATGTGAAAAAAAAAGATCCCATCAAGATTGGCGGGCCCCCTGTAGTAACTCTGAGGACCCAGCAGGGGTCCCGGACCCCCTGTGGAAGACCCCTGGTATTTGCTACTACTCATTTTTGTTTTCAGAGCCCAGCTACAACAACTTTTATGCTTCAATTATGATCTAATTTAACATTGTTCTGGAGCAGTAGCAGAGCGATTACTGAGACAGACCCCTAGACAGGGGGTCCCAGGGTGAGGAAAGACCCCAACCAAAAGTCAGAAAGGTTATTCTGGCTGCTTTAAAAGTCTAATAAATGAACTCGGGATGTTTTAAAACAAAACAACTCTAATATTATGAAAATCGGATATTAACTGGCTAGCGTACTGTTCTGGGAGGTCCCAAAATAGATAACCCCCAGAAAGGGGTGGGGGTCCAGAACATTTTACATCCATAATTCATTCATTCGATTCCTTGACCCAGAAAACATAGGATTAGCATGTTTAATTACGTTTCTAGGTTGTCTAGAAGCCAAGATAGCACAAATTGTGTATTTTATGTCGGCCATTTTGAACGTCCAAAATGGAGGCTTTGCAGGTGTCTGTGCAAATGCAAACAAAGATTTTTGGATTCCCCATGCTCTGAAGATTCCAAAAATGTATAGTTTTACAAATCTCCAAAAAAATCCAACGAATAAACCTTTATTAACACAGGGAACCTGACTAAAGGTAGAGACTGCTATAGGCCTACTCCCTCACCAGCCACCTTCTTGCAGGTGATTTACACCAGCACCACCAGAACCACCAGCACTGGACATCATGGAATACTGGACAATGTCAACTGTAATGGCTCTGAGACGTCACTGTGGCACTGCAAGGCCAAGTACAATGACTCTGTCGCATGCACTTCCAAGGCTCATGTCACCTGTGAAAGTAAGATAATGGTGATTCCTTATTGTAGTTTTGTTTATTAATGCGGTTGTTGGGGGGGGATGTATTGTTTGTAATTTATTGTATGCTTTAGTTAATGTCAAACATTAATATGAATGTTCCTTAAAAAGTAGCAGCAGCCAGCTTATTAAATCACTCCCGCACCACCACCACCACCAGCAAAAAAAAAAAGTACTGTAGAAGTTGTACAACAACAACACGATCTGTTTAGCCAGCTCCTCTTAGAACTGAATCATGTTTTACCAATCTGCCAAAACAGATGTAAAATATAGCAGCAATGACCTCTTGACCTGTTAAACGAAATGTTTAACACATTTTCAAAAGACTAGGCTATTTTTTTACAAAGTAATATGGTATAATATTACTGTTTTGGCAGAGTAATCCCTTACTGGGTAAAGTAATATATTACTAGCAGTGTTGGGCAATATTACTTAGGAGAGTAATCGTTACTTATTACTTATTACTCCTTGGAAAAAGTAATAATATTATATTACTTATTACTTGGAATCAAGAGTAATATGTAATATATTAAGTTATATTACTTTTTTTTTTTTACCTGCAAAATCTGTTTTGCCAGCTCCTTTTAGAACTGAATCCAATTTATTGGATCAATAAGAGTCTCTGGGATGCGATTAAAGAAATAATATAATTGCAGGCTTTGTAATTAATTAATCTCAATTAATCACATTTTAATCACACATCAATATTTGACCTGGGAACAGTTAGAAACCTTTTTTAATGGATTTTGGTATACAAACGAATCAATTAATAATTAAGACATTGGCTATATAATATAACCCCACAAAACATTGCTTATTTTGTATTACATTTAAAACTCTCAGCAGTGAAGACCCCTGCCTATATTATCCTTAAATAATAGGCTACATATTTTCTTTTCTGCCTAAAAAGTGTAGGCTATTTTTAGACGTGAGGTGCAGGGGCTCTGGGTGTCCCACTAAGGAAAGTAAGTGTAGGCTTTCAACTCCCTAAAACCGTCTATTTCGGTGAGTAGTTTTACATTTTACAACAGACATGAGGCTTATTGGGCTCAGAGTCTGAGCCCAATGTTAGCCAGTTAGCGTAACCTCCACAGTGGAGGGACGCGAGTTTCTAAATTCTAGGAGAGCTAAGGCAAGGAGCGCTCGTTTTCTCCAGCGTCGGCAGGTTAGCTACTCAGAGCTTTAGTTTCAGTGAGGTTAGGTTTAGGGTTAGGGTTAGAGTTAGGCATAGTTTTACTGAGGTTAGGGTTAGGGTTAGGGTTAGGTTTAGGCATAGTTTTACCGAGGTTAAGATTAGGGTTAGAGTTTGGGTTAGGGTTAGGTTTAAGTGGTCGCACCTCCGCGCGGTCCAAGCGAACAAGAAGGAGCGCTCCCTTGCTCCAGTTCAGCCAATCACAAGCTTCAAAAATGAGTCTGGGCGTGGTTTTGCCTTAGCTCTCCTAGAATTTAGAAACTCGCTGGAGGGACAGTGGAGGCTACGCTAACTGGCTAAGTGGCTAACAGCAGCAACTCAGTCCGCAGTGGTCCACGGTGGTCCCGCTGAGCTCCGGGGACCTTGGAGCTCCGAGGACGGTCCGCGGCGGACCCCGCGACGGACCCCTCCGCCGCCGAGAGGAGTGCTTGTAGATTGTAAATGTCCCATCCATTTAAGCGCGTCGCACGCTGTATGCTCTGTGACGGCAGCGCAGCGCTGACTGACACTGGTGCGTGATTATGGATCCCACTGGGAAAGATGGATAACCACGCACCGGACTCATTTTTGAAGCTTGTGATTGGCTGAACCGGACGTAGGGAGCGCTCCGTTGTAGCCACTTGGACCGCGCGAGGTGCACCAAAACCCAATTATCATTGCGTTTATCGTGGGCTTTTTCTGCAATCGGCAACGTGCTGCTACTATTAAGTAGATGAATGAACAAAAACTAAAACTCTGGCTAAAATGGCTAGTAACGAACTAACGAGGCTTTTATTTTGCAGAGTAAAGCGTTATATATTACCATTTTTTTTAGAGTAATACCTTACACTACTCGTTACAGGAAAAAGTAATAATATTACAGTAATATATTATTAGTAATTCGTTACTGCCCAACACTGATTACTAGTAACTAGACAACTAGACAACACTGGTGATGGCATGGTCAGAAAAGGTCTTACTTTCAGGTTCATTATGTCAAATGTTGCTTATACAGTAGGTTTAGAAGAATCAGGACTGCAGAGTGGAAGCTAGCCTGGGCCACATGGAGTGCTTCTCTGACTTTGAGAAGTGCCGTTTCAGTCAGTGTAGTAGGCTGTTTGAATCCTGGTTTGTTCAACATATGAGTCAAGAGTTTTGGAAAGAAAGGAAAGGAGTGGAACCAGTCTGTAGTAAAGCACACTTACCCATAAGTGTTAGTTTCCCTAATAATTCATCCTCTTTACAGACCACAAGATGGTGTTCATGAGAAATGGAACATCCTGCTCTGGCCAGGTGGCAGTAGAGCATGCTGGGAAGGACTACTGGCTCTCAGGGACCAAGGAGATGTGGAACCATACTGCTGATGTGGCGTGTCTACAAATGCATTGTGGGAAAGCCACCAATGTCACCCTGTTCCCTCACGTTCCTTCTGGAGATCCTGGAATGGAGAATGATGTTTGGAGTGAGACGTACAACTGCTCCTCCACTGAGACATCACTTTTCCACTGTCCAAAGGACAACGCAACATCATCCGATCAGATCCTTGCTTTGGTGGAATGTTCAGGTAATGTTTTACCCTTGTAATGTTACTGTAACTTGCTATTGTGTGTGATTATTTAGATTGTCCATGTATCATGGTACCTTTATTTCTTCCCCACAACAAGTATGCTACAGAACATAGTTCGGTAAGATGTCCTCAATATTTACTATTACTATATTTACTAGGTACTATTACTGCAACGCTGTCAGAGCAGTGTTGGGGGACAGTGCAGGTGTGCACCCATGCAGGCTGTGGGGGTGTGTGTGCACACACCTGGACAGAAGCTAATTCTGAAATGCTGTGTAAAGACCTGGGCTGTGGAGCTGCCTTCACTGGTATCGACCACCAGAACATCAAGGGCGTTGTGACCATCCTGGCAATGTACCCGACCAATCACACCACCACCCTCACTGAGAGCATCATCTTGAAACCAGAATCACAGATCGACTGTGATGATAAGCAGGCCTTTGTTTTTTGCCAGGGTAAACCTACACAAATATTAGAATACTATTTTGTTTGTAGATTGTTTATTTGTATTGCATTTCAACAACAAGGATATTCAAAGTGCTTTTCACAAAGCATCAAACAGTAAGACACAAAGACACTGACTGATTAAAAGATAAGTTGCAGAAAATATGTATTTGTATAATTATGTTATGTTATGTTACATGCATAGAAAAACAGTTTCACGTGAAGTTTTATTTTTTTAATACCATTTCCATGCAGCCAGTGTCAAGGCCGATTTCATGGATTCCAGAGATCATTGTTCTGGAAATGTGAAGATACTCTATCGAGGTCAACAACACCCTGTCTGTAAAGAAACCCTGAATGACACCGATGTCCAACACACCATCTGCAGAGAGCTGGGATGTGGAGAGACCGGAGAGCCTGTTGAATTCTTTGGACCTTTACCACAAAGTCCACCTGAAGTGTCAGGACTGAGTTGTCCTGCAAACAGCAACAAGCTGGCAGACTGTAACGTTACTTTACAGGACAAAGGACATTGTACTCTGGGTGGTCTCCAGTGTTCTGGTAGGTTTGAAAAGCGTTCATCTGATTCCAACTGACTTAAACTAATATGTGTTGTACAGATACTGTGCATGTTACAGTAGCAGATTTAAACTAATAGGTGTTGTACAGATACTGTGCACGTTACAGTAGCAGACTTAAACTAATAAGTGTTGTACAGATACTGTGCATGTTACAGTAACAGCCCATTTGTGAATGTGGACTGTAGTATGTGATGTGATTTTATAACAATCTTTTGAACTGAGACAATCATTCATATTTGTAGGTTTACATCTACTATTCTCTGTCTATTTTGCTTCTCATCTTAGACTGGCAGAAGATCAGATTACAACATCCAAACCAAAGAGGAAGCCATGACTTAGAGGGACATGTGATTGTTTACAGCCAGAATGGATTCAGAATGGTTTCTGGCCATGGCTGGACAGAACAAGAGGGAGACAAACTGTGCCATCATCTGAACCGTGGTTATAAAAGCCATAGCCTTACAGTATTAAATAGCCCTTCTGATCTGTGGGAGAAGAGCTTCAACTGCAGCGATGTGAAGAACCCAAAGACCATCTGGGACTGTAAGCGTGATACAACCTCCGGGAGCCAAGGGGTCTACCTCCAATGCTGGGGTAATGATAATTTGTATTAATGTATCTCCAATGCCAATTATTACTAATATATCTCAAATGGTAATAAATAGTATTACCAAACAGTGTAATCCAAAACTAAAACAAAAACATAATTATTATAATAAATAATATTATTTAAATTGAATTATATTTTTTTATCAAATTAATCGACACCCAGGATTTTACCAGACCATTTTTACACAATAAGAGTTATATTAACACACAAGATGGTAATGTGTTCAAAATGTGATTTAATATCAAGACTGGTTTATGTGTAAGTGGGGAAAAAGACAGTTATTTTTTATATTGATCATTATTGGATGCATTTTGATTGATTGAAGACTTTATTAGAAGTTTGCATAGGAAAAAGGTACAGTTTCATGACAGTATAGTTCACTGATACAAGGTCAACTAAAGGAGATCCTATATGTATGTTATGTAGCGTTTCGACTACATAACATTATTTTCCTGTCACATATGTGTGGTTGTGGAATTGAGGGTTTTATTTGTTTTTGTTCATTTGTTGTTGTTTTCCCAGATAACCCCCCATGGCCTAGCCTATTAGGGAGACCCTGCTCTGGTGAGGTGAGGATTGATGGCATCGGGGTGTGCGGTGACCACTGGGATGACCAATATTCACAAATAGTTTGCCAACAGCCGAGTTGTGGCAATGCTATGCAGCTGTTCTTTAAACAACATGGAAGAACTGGGTCAGATGGTTACCACGTCTGTTGCCTGGGATCTGAGTCCAGACTTGAGCAGTGTGAGAGGGTCCGGGGTCGATGTGATTACGGACTGGTTTCTGTCTACTGTTCAGGTGAATGATCTCCAATGCTAGACTAATGACAATTATTATTACTACGTAATACATATATCTCCAATGCTAGAGTAAAGACAATTATTACTACTACGTAGTACATATATCTCCAATGCTAGAGTAATGACAATTATCCCATCCATGTACTGTATATGGAGATATGCTGTGAGAGCCCAAACATGATAGACTCAGTTATTTGTTATGTGAAAGTCCTATGATGTCATGACATCTGACATCATACCCTTTTATTCCCATACATGGAGATCCCTGTCTGTAGAACCAGACACACAGATGTGGGCTGTCTTGGACATCTGTCTTGGCCATATACTGTATGGATTCTCTTAGTGTGGTATGTGGCCGATGTGGCCTCCATATATGGGCATTCCCATAGGAAGTCCTGTTCGATATGGGCTTAATATTGATGACATCAGGGAACTCCATGCATAAAAGGGATTCAGTTAGTGTGATCACAGTGAAGCCTAGAGTGTGATGTCAGAGCGACAAACCCATTGTTTTAGAGTGGTTCCCCTGACATCACAGTGACATTAGAGCATGATGTCAGAGCAGCAAACGCATTGATAGACCATAAAAAGGTGTACACGTCCAGACGGACACGGACAAGATGTGACGGTTCTCATAGTAAACTGCGAACTACGGTCGCAATTATTACTACTAAGTTGTACATATATCTCCAATGCTACAGTATTACATAGTCTTACCAAACAGTGTCCAAAACTAAAACAACAACAAAATTATAATAATGAATAAGTTAATTATCAAAATGTTATTATTAATACAAAAAAAACATAAATTGACACGTAGGATTTAGATTTTTTTTACAGTTATATGAAAACACAAGATTGCAATGTGTCCAAATATGATTTAAAATCAAGACTAATATACAGTATGTGTAAGTGTGGAAAAGGACAGTTATGTTTATATTGATCATTATTGGATGAGGGATATTTAGTCACAGGATGTACACCTAATTTCAAGTAAATGGTTTGATGTGCATAACATATTTTCTTTTTCAGAGCTGTCACATCTGTGTGGTTGTGGGATAGGGTTTTTATTTGTTTTGTTAATTTGTTGTTGTTTCTGTTTTCCCAGATTACCCTTGGGTTCGCCTATCAGGGAGGAAACGTTGCTCAGGTGCGGTGATCATCGATGGCAGCGGGGTGTGCAGTGACCACTGGGATGACCAACATTCACAAATAGTTTGCCAAGAGATGTTATGTGGCAATGCTCTGCTCTTTAAACAACATGGAAGAACTGTGTCAGATGTTAACCACGTCCGTTGCCTGGGCTCTGAGTCCAGTCTTAGGCAGTGTGAGAGGGTCCGGGGTCTGTGTGCTGGAAGACTGGTGTCTGTCTACTGTTCAGGTGAATGCTTTTATATGTGTGATAAGAGTCAGAATGTCTGCAGAAAAAAGAAAAGGCTCTGTCTGGGTGATGTTTCAGCTGTTTTGAGTCTACATTTTAGAATGTATGTTATAATGTATACTGTACTAGTAATTACTGTAGGCTATCAGGTTATTTAAGTATTGAAAATCTTTTACTTCAGTATTCTTTACTGATATTATATTCTAATGAAAACAATAGAAGAAAGGCATCCTTTGCTAATTCCTACCTACTGTGCTATTAATACTGTATTCATCCATTCAAAAGTTTGGATGTAGCACTGTTTCCTCGTGACAGGAAATAACGTTTTTCTTTTCACTTGTTACAGGTGAAACCAGCTTCAGAACCACAGAGAGGTGCGGAGGCACACTTAGTGTGCATTACCACGATGAGTGGGAGCACCACGTGTGTCCCCTAAATTTAACAAAGGACATTAAGAACCGGCTGTGCAAGGAGCTTGGTTGTGGTGAAGTCATGGAGAACATTAAGACAGATGTGAACTCCACAGGGGAGGTAAACAAGTGTTTTGTTTGCTGTGTCTTTTAAGTCACATTGACGTCCTAAGACATCTCATGTCTGCTTTCTCTTCTGTACATTATTTTGTGTGAAATTCCTGACTGAAGACAAGGTGGAAAAAACTATCAAACACTAAAGTAGGTTTTGATTTTGATGTTAGGACCCAGGCACGTGCACACATAGGGGCCCTGCCCTTCTGTAAAAAGTGCCCTGTCCAGACCATGAAAAACATGCAGTTTTCACTATGGTGAAAGAAATGCAAATAAATGCCCTCATTCCATGCCATACCTGAAGGCAGCATTCAAGAGCATTGCCTTGTCCAAACTCTCCTGAACTTGAATGCAGCATCTTAAGTTGAAAGAATTGCCCTCTCTGTGAAGAATTCCATGCCATACGCCACATCTCCATTATTGACTTGATTATGCTTAGTTTAGCGTGGTATCAAGTATCGAAAATAGCCGACCTCCAAGCTCGGAGCTTGGAGGTCTGCTATTTTCAATATTTTCACCAAGAGGCCCTTTTAGGAATTTCAGCCCCTGCCTCTCTAACTTGCTCTGCACATCCCTGTTAGGACCTGGAAATCACTCTGGTTTGCACAAAAGATCAATGGGATATCAGTGACTGTGTCCACCGGAAGTCTTGTAAGAATGTCCAACCAGCTGAGATCTATTGTGATCCTCATCCTCCAGGTACCTACCGTATACTTTCATAAGGAGTTCACTAAACATAAGCAGTAACAACTCATACTGTTAAACTATTCTTCCCCCTTTCTATTCATTTGTTGTGATTTTACCTGTCCTAGACAGTGATGAGTGAACTCATCATTGCGACCGTCAGGGAGCAGTTTACTATGAAAACCTCCACCGGCCGGCCGTCCGTCCGTCCGTCCGTCCGTCCGTCCGTCGGTCACACGTCACACGTCACACCTTTGCCCTGCTCATATCTCCGCATCAGTATGACATCACACCACATGTGTACACAAACCTTTGTGTACGTTGCTGTGGCAACAGTCTGTTGTTGCTGGTCTGTTAGTGTACGTTAGCAACCACCTTAGCAACCATGGTTTTACCCTAGCAACCAACTGTTTACCCTAGCAACCAACTGTTTACCATAGCAACCAGATACGCAGAGCAGGGATCTCCATATATGGGCATAAACAGGTGACATCACACTGATGTCAGATACTCAGAGCAGGGATTTCTCCATAATATATGGGCATAAAAGGGATTCTGTTAGGGATCTCCATATATGGGCATACAAGGGATTCTGTTAGGGATCTCCATATATGGGCATAAAAGGGATTCTGTTAGGGATCTCCATATATGGGCATAAAAGGGATTCTGTTAGGGATCTCCATATATGGGCATAAAAGGGATTCTGTTAGGGATCTCCATATATGGGCATAAAAGGGATTCTGTTAGGGATCTCCATATATGGGCATAAAAGGGATTCTGTTAGCTGTTAGTGATCTCCATATATGGGCATAAAAGGGATGCTGTTAGGGATCTCCATATATGGGCATAAAAGGGATTCTGTTAGGGATCTCCATATATGGGCATGAAAGGGATTCTGTTAGGGATCTCCATATATGGGCATAAAAGGGATTGTATCCGATTCCCAGATGATGCCCTGTTAGGAGATCCACACTAACAGAATCCATATATGGTCCTACCGACAGCTGCTATAAGCCAACCCTGGCGATAAGGACTGAGTCGAAGAAATGCTTCTTTCCTGGCAAGAATTGCCCCTTTATACTGTAGGGCTCGTTTGTGTATTGTATGACATCACGCCACATCATCGGCTGAGGACTGTGTGATGTCATCATATCTCCATATATGGAGACATAAGTTGCTCATGCCCAAATATGGGCTGGTGAGGTCAGACTTAGTGTGATGCGTAGGTTATCTCCATATATGGAGATTCAACTTCAATGAGTAACCATGGCAAACTGTCAACTGCCCGTATGTCTTGATAATTGGTAAAACAAACTTTTGGCCTATTTGTGGAGATAAGCGACCAACGGTCGCTTATCTCCCGATTAGGGAGTCTTACTGGTTCTAATTACAGTCATATTTTTGATGAGGATGATGAGAATGCTGCTATGATGATGATAGTGATAGTGACATATTTGTTTTATTCAACCAACAACATTTGAATTAACTACGAAAAGTGATTTCAGGTTATAGATATAAAATGAAGGTCCTTGGGATTGTCGCAGTCCTTGTGATTGTGATGTTGCTGATTCTCCTCTGCCTGTGTGTGAGAAGAACACATGCCACTGTTAATCGTGAGTAACGTTAAATTCATGTATTCACTATTCACATGCGCACGTGTGTGGGAGTGTGTGTGCGCGCAACATTTTTATCCTATATAATAAAAATAATAATAAGGGTAATAATAATAACAACCAGTAAGACTCTCTAAGGGTGAGAAGCGACCTCGCCCTAAAGTGCCAGGTCGCGCACATATGTGTGCAAATGGGCGTGTGCACATGGCTGCTTTGGCATGTATACCCTTCTGCTGAGCTGGTCGAGTCATCACTGTGACAGAGGTATTGACCAGCTCCATATATGGAGATCAAAGTGATGATCCAGTCGTCTCCATGTATGGATATCCAGGGTTTGATGAGGTCAGTGTCGTGGTCTTCATATGATATCCAGGTGATGATAGTCAGCAGTCTTGATTTGCAAATGAATTCTGTCTTGGTCATATGGAGCGTCCATATATGGGCATTGCCAAACATGGGCTTAATGGGCTAATATTGATGACATCAGGGATCTCCATATATGATTTCCAGAAAAGGCTGTCTTGGTCATTGAGTCAACAATGTGATGTCACAACAGGTCAGCTATAGACATTGAGGCGTTACTCACGGATGTACGGACAGGATCTGCTGGGTCAGACCCTTTATATGCTGCATGTAAAACAATAAATATATATTATATTGTTTTTCACCAGTAGTTTTCTAACTTGTGTTGTTGTCATCTAGTAAGACAATCTTCACAGAAAGACGAAGGGGATGAAGGTGTTGAATATGAGGAGATTGGCATCACTGCAAATGAAATGAAAGTCTTGGATCAACTTGGTGAGTGATATTTAAATGAAATGAAACCTCTCATCCAGAGCTGCTTACAAGAGTGAGATCAGAGTAAACAGCATCAACACTATAGTAAACAACGGTAAATAGTCACAAAACCATAGAGAACAATGCCTGATTCAGACCAGGCGTGTCGTTGCCAGGATTTTATCTGAAGCAAACACGGAAGTCAAAGTTCCTATGATTGGCCGCTAGTTGCGCTGTTTTCCCCCCGCGAGGCAGCCGCGAGGTACCAAAAAGAACTAGAAAAATATTGTTCCTTCGAAACAATTGTGGGCTCGCTTCAAGCCAGAAAACAATGGCTATAAAAGTACAAAATGTCAAGATCGCAGGCAGTGCTCTCTTTGACGTTACTGACGTCAACGATTGGTCCATTTTGTTCCAAAAATGTGTTGTGCAAAAGTTGACCCGCTGGTGGCGCTATAACAGGCCAATGTAAGAAGGGTGGTATCTGTTCCTTGACCTATTGGGAATGTGCTTGCAAGATTTCACGCACATTGCAGGCTGTGTTCATGATTTGAGGTGTTTTTGGCTTTGGCCACTTTATCGCTGCTTGCAGCTATATTCATTATTATAATTTTTTTGTGTGTGTGCACTTCATAGGCATATTAGATAAAGGTCCTTAGATTGTGTGTAGAATGTTTCATGCAAATTGCAAAAAAAAAATCCTAACGGGTTTAAGCGTTTCACAAACTGCTCAAAATGATATAGCGCCCCCCTTTGGCCAATTGGGGTAAGATTGGTTTTAGTGATATTTGGACTAACACTCTACATCTTTGCCAAATGCCATGAACATGTTACTTTGCATGTATGATTTAGAGGCAGAAGAATAATTTGCATAAAACTGCAATATTCATTGAATTTATTTAAAAAAAGCATGTTTCAATTTTAAAGAAATCCGATCTGACAGATCTTTAGATATCGGTCCAAAGTTCACGTAAAAAAAGTTTTGTGCACGTGGAGCGAAAATTCCAGAATAAAAGCGGGTTTACGCGTTTTACAAACTGCTCAATATGGCGGAAAATCGAAGGGCGGAGCTTACTTAACAACGACACAGATGTCTTCCGCTCGAGTCAAAGCACGCGTGTAACAAGTTGCATGTCTTCAAACAAAACGAGTCATGACTTATGCCCGTTTGAAGTTTGAATTTTCAAACGCTTCGTATAGCGCCCCCCTTTGGCCGATTGGAATAAAATTGGTTTCAGTGATACTTTGACTAACCCTCCACATCTTTGCCAAATGCCATGAACGTGTGTAATATTCTCAGAGAATATCTGTATCAGTTACCTATGGTTACCTGTCCTGTGTTATCTATATGATGATACCACCTAGTGTCTGTCTGTACACATAGCAGTTGTGTAGGTTAGGACCACCCACTAGATAGGTGTGTCTTCAGGTACAGAGTCAGTCGAGTGAAGTCAGCCTTCCTGATAACATGTATGCCAGCAGTCTGTAATAAACAAGCCTATATTGTAACACGTCGTCGTCCTGCATTGATTGTACACACTGTGCAACACAAGACATGGTGTCAGAGTAACCCGAACCTACTAGTAAAAAGTAAAAAGAAGACGGAAATATGGACGCTGGAGTACCTTCACCCCGAATGGATTGGGATGCAAGCAACCTGCCCGAAGCATGGCGAAAATTCAAGCTACATGTGGAGTTAATGTTCTCTGGTCCTTTCAAGAAGAAAAGCGAAGAGGAAAAGTGCAGCTATTTGCTTCTTTGGATTGGAGACAAAGGCAGAGATGTCTACAATACATGGACGCTCACTGAAGATGAACGTAAAGTATTGAAAACCTACTATGACCGCTTCCAAGCATATGTTGAGCCCAAACTGAATGTGATTTTCGCCAGATACAAGTTCCATGAGAAAATGCAGGGAGCTACTGAGCCTTTTGAACAGTTCGTGACAGATTTGAGGCTACTTGTTAAGGACTGTAAATATGGAAATATGGCAGAAGAGATGGTCAGAGACCGTGTGGTTTTTGGGATCAATTCACCTAAAGTGAGAGAAAAGCTACTCAACGTCGGAAATGATTTGACTTTGGATCAAGCAATAGACATTGCTAGGAGCCACGATATGGCACAAGCTCAGCTCAGGAGTTTTGCTAACAGCAGCGCAAGCCCGCGCGAACAGGCTGTTCATGCAGTAACGCGCCATACTTCAAAGGGTGCCGCCTGGAAGCCGCGCCAAGAATGGACAAAGGGAAAACAAGCGCAGTACCCCAGAAATCCAACGGAGGGCGACAGAGTCCACTCTAAACCGTGTGGATATTGTGGAAACAGGGCGCATGGACTACAAGACACTTGCCCAGCAAAAGGAAAGCAATGCAAGATTTGCAACAAGTGGAACCACTTTGCAAAGGTGTGCCGTTCCAAAACAAGCAAAGTGCATACAGTAAGTGAAATGGATCAGAACCCAGACACAGATAATGATAATGATGGTTTGTTTATTGATGCAGTGACACAAGGAAACAACACCAAAAATACAGAGCAAGCCTATGCAAATGTACAAGTTGGCCCAAATAAGACTGTAGTTCGCTTCAAATTGGATACAGGTGCAGACACAAATGTCATAACCCCAGATGTATTCAGATCTCTAGGAGTACAGAATGTACTGGAGCCTTCAAAACGCCCACTCTATGGCTATGGAGGTGAGCAACTCAATGTCAAGGGCAACTGCAACATTAAATGCCAATACAAGGACATGAAGATAATGTTGAAAATGCATGTTGTGGACACACGTGCACCCCCAGTGCTAGGCTTAAAAGCATGTCTGGACTTTGGACTGATCAAGCTCATACTGTCTGTGTCTGGCAACCCAGATGTGTCAATCCTAGATGAGTTTGCAGATGTCTTCACAGGAATAGGACTATTTCCTGGTGAATGCACCATCCACGTCGACCCCAATGCAATGCCTGTGGTCCATCCACCAAGACGTGTTCCCATCGCACTACGTGACCGTCTCAAGGTGGAGCTGCAGAGCATGGAGAAGCAGCAGGTCATTGTCAAAGTGACAGAACCGACCGAATGGGTCAATTCAATGGTGGCAGCTGAAAAGCCACGCACAGGCAAGCTGAGAGTATGTCTCGACCCCAAGGACTTGAACAAGGCTATCAAAAGGCCACACTACCCCTTGCCCACTCTCGACGACATCACAGCTAAGCTGGCAGGAGCCTGCTATTTCAGTGTTATGGATGCCAGGTCAGGCTACTGGGCGATTAAGCTCACAGAAGAGTCGTCCAAACTGACCACCTTTAACACAGTGTTTGGGCGATACAGGTTTCTCCGCCTACCTTTTGGAATCATATCAGCCCAAGACGAGTTTCAACGGAGAGTTGACGAGACCTACGAGGGTCTACAGGGAGTCACCGCCATAGTGGATGATGTCCTCATTTTTGGAAAAACTAAAGAGGAGCATGACAAGAACCTCCATGCCATGTTACAGCGCTCCAGAGAGCGAGGAGTAAAGCTCAACCCAGAGAAAAGCACTATCTGCGCTACGGAAGTCAGCTACTTTGGGCACATCATCACCAAAGATGGAATCAGGCCTGACCCAGCCAAAGTCAGAGCCGTGAGAGAGATGGAACCACCTAAAGACAAAGGTGAGCTCGAAACAATTCTTGGCACGATCAATTATCTGTCAAAATTTGCCCCTATGCTCTCAGACATCAATGCACCCCTGCGTCAGCTAATGAAGGACTCAAGTGAATTCCTATGGGACGCTCAGCATGATACAGCATTCAAGAAGATGAAAGAGCTGATCACACGAGAGCCTGGCCCAGTTCTCACATATTATGACCCCAGCAAGGAGCTCAGACTCCAAGTGGATGCATCAAAATATGGACTGGGTGCTGTCTTACTACAAGAAGGAAAGCCCATCGGCTATGCATCCAAATCACTCAGTGACAGTGAGGTGAACTATGCACAGATTGAGAAGGAGTTATACGCTATTCTGTTTGGATGTAAGCGTTTCCATCAGTATGTCTATGGCCGCCACACCATCGTGGAAAGCGACCACAAACCTCTGGAGTCCATCATGAAGAAACCACTTGCAGCAGCACCTCCAAGACTTCAAAGGATGATTCTCCAGCTGCAGAGATACGATTTCACCATCATTCACCGACCAGGCAAGGACATTCCTGTCGCAGACACCCTCTCCAGGAAGTCACTGTCTGACCAGGATGACAGTCTCAGAGAAGGTATGGACATGCAGGTGCACACAGTGTACAGCAACTTACCTGTCAGTGACAACAAACTGCAAGACATCAGAGCTGAGACTGAGAAAGACACACAGCTTGTGCGACTGAAAGAAACAATCCAGTCTGGCTGGCCTGAGGAAAGGAGAATGTGTCCTCAGAGCATAGCAGAGTTCTGGAATCACAGGAGTGAACTTTCTGTGATGAATGACATTATATTCAAGGGGGAAAAGATCATCATTCCTGCTCTACTGCGCACAGAAATGTTATCCCGAATACATGCAGGTCACATGGGCATGGAAAAGTGCAAGCTGAGGGCCCGTGACATCTTATTCTGGCCTGGGATGAACAAGCAGATTGAGGAGATGGTTGGAAAATGCCCCACTTGTCTCACATACAGGCCTTCTAACACTAAAGAGCCCCTGATGTGTCATCAGATCCCTGATAGGCCATGGCAAACAGTGGCTACGGATCTGTTCACTTGGAACAACGATAACTACATCGTCACAGTGGATTATTACAGCCGATACTTCGAGCTGGATAAGCTACACAGCACAACGGCCTCCGCTGTGATCCACAAACTGAAGGCAGCCTTTTCCAAGCACGGCATTCCTCAGACTGTGATTTCTGATGGTGGCCCCCAGTACAGCTGCAAGGAATTTGAACTGTTTGCCAAAGAATGGGAGTTTGCACATGTCACAAGCAGCCCGTACTATCCTCGCAGCAATGGCCTCGCTGAGAAAGCCGTGCACATTGCCAAGTCACTCATGGAGAAGGCCAAAGTCGACAAAAGAGACCCCTACCTCAGCCTCCTTGAATACCGTAACACACCCGTGGACAACTTCAAATCACCAGCCCAGCTGTTAATGAGCCGTCGCCTGCGCTCAATCCTACCCAACACCCACCAGCAGCTGCAACCAGAGGTAGTCAACCACGGTGATGTCTACGACAAGAGAGTTCAGCAACAGCATCATCAGAAGAAGTACTACGACCGGTCAGCGCGCCCGATGACTTCACTGCAGCCAGGACAAAGCATCCGACTCCAGGAGAATGGCCACTGGAAACCGGCAGTCGTCATCCAGCCAGCTGACACAGATCGATCCTACCACGTACGCACCACAGACGGACGTGAGTACAGGCGAAACAGACTCCACCTTCTGGACACAAATGAAGTGCACAGTGATGAGGTGAGCTCAGATGGACAGTACACAACACCACATGCCCTACAGGCAACAGGTGACACCACACCTCCCGCTGTGACTGACACTGCACCACCAACTGTGACTGTCCCCTATCAGACAAGGTGTGGACGTACAGTCAAACCTAGAAGTGTTATGGACTTGTAGGTAGAGTCACACAAGGACTGAGTTGCATGACATTGAGCTTAAAAAGAAAAGGAAAAAAAAAAAAATGATTAGCCTGTAAAATGTCATTTTGAATATTTCTTTGCACAGGTTACAGTATGTATTTTGAAATAATGCACAATGCTGAAGGTCAACAGTATATTCTTTGATGTCAAGACTACTGCGTTTATTTAGGCATTTCTATTAACACTGTACTGTGCAAGCTTTTCAAAAGAAGGGGGATGTAATATTCTCAGAGAATATCTGTATCAGTTACCTATGGTTACCTGTCCTGTGTTATCTATATGATGATACCACCTAGTGTCTGTCTGTACACATAGCAGTTGTGTAGGTTAGGACCACCCACTAGATAGGTGTGTCTTCAGGTACAGAGTCAGTCGAGTGAAGTCAGCCTTCCTGATAACATGTATGCCAGCAGTCTGTAATAAACAAGCCTATATTGTAACACGTCGTCGTCCTGCATTGATTGTACACACTGTGCAACACAAGACACTTTGCATGTATGATTTAGAGGCCGAAGAATAATTTGCATAAAACCGCAATATTGATTGAATTATTAAAAAATTATATTTCACTTTAAAAAAAATCTGGTTGATCAATCTGACCGTATTGGTCCAAAGTTCATATGAAAAAAGTTTTGTGCACTTGATGCGAAAATCCCAGGAGGAGATAGATTTTTACTGTTTTTCATATAATTCCGAATTGTGGGAGACCTAAAGGTCAGAGGTCATAAGTTAGAGGGTAAAAGTTGTTCGGCATGAGGAGACGCATAAGTGTATACAGGTTTCATGGCTGTATGTATAACACAGCATGAGCTATACCTGTTCAAAGTTCGTACTTTCGAAGGCTTCCTACAGCGCCACCATTTGGCCGATTGCTGTATAAAATAATAGCACACGTCGCCACTGTAGGCTGAACACATTGATGTTTTTATTTTCATTTTCTCACTAAGTATGTAGGAGTAGAAAGGAACCGAAGTTCCCGTCTACTGTTGACTGACTGATAGATAAACTAGAAAAATATTGTTCCTTCGAAACAATTGTGGGCTCGCTTCAAGCCAGAAAACAATGGCTATAAAAGCACAAAATGTCAAGATCGCAGGCAGTGCTCTCTTTGACGTTACTGACGTCAAAGATTGGTCCATTTTGTTCCAAAAATGTGTTGTGCAAAAGTTGACCCGCTGGTGGCGCTATAACAGGCCAATGTGAGAAGGTTGGTATCTGTTCCTTGACCTATTGGGAATGTGCTTGCAAGATTTCACGCACATCCCAGGCTGTGTTCATGATTTGACGTGTTTTTGGCTTTGGCCACTTTATCGCTGCTTGCAGCTATATTTATTATTATTATTTTATAATTTTTTTGTGTGCACTTCATAGGCATGTTAGATAAAGGTCCTTAGATTGCGTGTAGAATGTTTCATGCAAATTGCAAAAAAAAATCCTAGAATAAATACGGGTTTAAGCGTTTTACAAACTGCTCAAAATTATATAGCGCCCCCCTTTGGCCATTTGGGGTAAGATTGGTTTCAGTGATATTTGAACTAACCCTCTACACTATTTTGTCATGAAAATGTGACTTTGCTTGTATGTTTTAGAGGCAGAAGAATAATTTGCATAAAAATGCAATATTGTTTGAATTATTTAAAAAAGCATGTTTCAATGTTAAAGAAATCCGATCTGACAGATCTTTAGATATCGGTCCAAAGTTCACGTAAAAAAGGTTTTGTGCACGTGACGCGAAAATTCCAGAATAAAAGCGGGTTTACGCGTTTTACAAACTGCTCAAAGTGGCGGAAAATCGAAGGGCGGAGCTTACTTAACAACGACACAGATGTCTTCCGCTTGAGTCAAAGCACGCGTGTAACAAGTTGCATGTCTTCAAACGAAACGAGTCATGACTTATGCCCGTTTGAAGTTTGAATTTTCAAACGCTTCGTATAGCGCCCCCCTTTGGCCGATTGGAATAAAATTGGTTTCAGTGATACTTTGACTAACCCTCCACATCTTTGCCAAATGCCATGAACGTGTAACTTTGCATGTATGATTTAGAGACCGAAGAATAATTTGCATAAAACCGCAATATTGATTGAATTATTAAAAAATTATATTTCACTTTAAAAAAAATCTGGTTGATCAATCTCACCGTATTGGTCCAAAGTTCATGTGAAAAAAGTTTTGTGCGCGTATCGAAAAAAACCCAGGAGGAGATAGATTTTTACTGTTTTTCATATAATTCCGAATTGTGGGAGATCTAAAGGTCAGAGGTCAAAAGTCAGAGGGTAAAAGTTGTTCGGCATGAGGAGACGCATACGTGTATACAGGTTTCATGGCTGTACCTAAAACACAGCATGAGCTATACCTGTTCAAAGATCGCACTTTCGAAGGCTTCCTACAGCGCCACCATTTGGCCGATTGCTGTAAAAAGTAATAGCACACTGCGCCACAGTAAGCTGAACACATTGATGTTTTTATTTTCATTTTCTCACTAAGTATGTAGGAGTAGAAAGGAACCGAAGATCCCGTCTACTGATTGCCTGATAGATAAATAAATAATGACAATATCTAAAGTGTGCTCGCCTTATAGGCGAGCCCACAATAATGACAATATCTAAAGTGTGCTCGCCTTATAGGCGAGCCCACAATTACTCTCCATTGGATCCCATTCATTTTCCCCTCTCATACATACTTTATGGTTCCTGTCGCTAGTAAAAACCTGCCTTTCAACCATGATATGCGTTTTGTGCAAATATGTTCCCATTAATGTTAAAATTGATGATAAAGTTGCGGGGGGGCGTGGCCAACTAAACTGATCTGAGGTCAGCTTGCTGTGTTCTCATCAACTTGTATGCTACACCAGTTGACACACGTACTGCACATGCACAAGCCAGACTGTGCTGATTGCCTATGTCAAATGACCGGTCAAATCAGGGTCAACGAGTCATAGTTATTAACCTAACACAGCCTAGGATAGCTGACAATAATATGCGACGACACATCACATTGTTAAAGACGCATGATCACGCATCGCGACCATTTCTCGTCTAATGCAAGCAGTTGGACCCTTACATTGTGGATTTTAATGTGTTGCTGTTGTCCTCTCCAATTGAACAGCCAAAGGTAGTAGAAGATCTCTAAGTTATTAATCCAGTGGGAGCAATGGTTTCCAAGAGGTTTTAGCAACTTTTTTCAGGCAGCGAGCGGCATGAGTGTGTGGAGAGGGGAGGGGAGGGGGGTGGGGGAGCAGCATGGAGAGCAGACTGCGTCGGAGGGACGGAAAACCTTTGATCTACAAGCCCACAGCACGTTGCATCCGCAACGCTTTGTGGGCTTGCAAATTGGCGGAGGGGTGTGTCTTGTGAGCCTGTGTATGTGTTTGAGCGAATGAGCACATACACACACCCACGCACACACAAACACACATCACACACAGCCAGTCCGATACAAGATTTCTCATAAATCTGGTGTGTGAACTTCCTGAAATGTAATCGTTTCAACTGCTGCGCGTCAGTGCGCAAATTGGATATTCGTTAGACCCACCCCCACCCCCTGCGCTCATTGGAGAAGCCGCAATTTTGGATCGGGAAACTGCCGATTCATTTACTCGACTCCAGACCAGAGAAACAGTCCACTCTGAGTGTGGGCAGGGTCTATGGGCTGGAACCAGGCTAATGTACCGGTAGTACCTCAAAGAAACTAGGATTCCAGGTAAACAATGAAGCTAGCATCTGTCTAAACATCATGTTAACTAGTAAATACCATTCTGTACATATGTAGCGGTCATAGCTGAATCATTAGAGAGCACGCCTGCAGAGCCGGAGAGCCCGGTTGTCCCAGGCCATGAATATGAGGAGATTGGCATCACTGCAAATGAAATGAAAGTCTTGCATCAACTTGGTGAGTGATATTTACATTCTCATCATATAGTGACACACATGCATTATCTACCCCAATCTCAATTTGACAAAGAGCATAACACTGCACAGTATAGCACCACTGTACTGTATTATACAGTACACAGTACACTACAGTACACTGTTTGACAGGGCTTTTCGTAAACTCATCAACAGTCTGTCCGAGAGAACAATGTAGTGTGTATTTTGTTATTTGAATTGGCAGGCTAGGATAGATGTTTTGTTTAGAGTTCTTGTTCTTCTGTGTTCTTGTCTTGTTGAACGGATAGTTGTTGTTGTTGTTGTTGTTGTTGTTGTTGTTTAGAGTTATTTTGCTGCTACTGTGTGTTCTTGTCATGTTGTTTAGAGTTCTAGTTCTGCTACTGTATGTTCTTGTCATGTTGTTTAGAGTTCTAGTGCTGCTGCTTCTTGTCGTGTTTAGAGTTATTTTGCTGCTATTGTATGTTCTTGTCATGTTGTTTAGAGTTCTAGTGCTGCTACTGTATGTTCTTGTCATGTTGTTTAGAGTTCTGCTACTGTATGTTCTTGTCATGTTGTTTAAGAGTTCTAGTGCTGCTACTGTATGTTCTTGTCATGTTGTTTAAGAGTTCTAGTGCTGCTACTGTATGTTCTTGTCATGTTGTTTAGAGTTCTGCTACTGTATGTTCTTGTCATGTTGTTTAGAGTTCTGCTACTGTATGTTCTTGTCATGTTGTTTAAGAGTTCTAGTTCTGCTACTGTATGTTCTTGTCATGTTGTTTAAGAGTTCTGCTACTGTATGTTCTTGTCATGTTGTTTAAGAGTTCTGCTACTGTATGTTCTTGTCATGTTGTTTAAGAGTTCTGCTACTGTATGTTCTTGTCATGTTGTTTAAGAGTTCTGCTACTGTATGTTCTTGTCATGTTGTTTAAGAGTTCTAGTGCTGCTACTGTATGTTCTTGTCGTGTTTAGAGTTATTTTGCTGCTACTGTATGTTCTTGTCATGTTGTTTAGAGTTCTAGTGCTGCTACTGTATGTTCTTGTCATGTTGTTTAGAGTTCTAGTGCTGCTACTGTATGTTCTTGTCATGTTGTTTAGAGTTCTAGTTCTGCTACTGTATGTTCTTGTCATGTTGTTTAGAGTTCTAGTTCTGCTACTGTATGTTCTTGTCATGTTGTTTAGAGTTCTAGTTCTGCTACTGTATGTTCTTGTCATTGATAGTAAAATATGTTATTGTTGTTTAACATGGTATAGATACCATTTTCAGTGTCAATGTCATGATGTTTTGATCTGATAACTAATGCACGAGACGAGAATCTGCCCCACTCCAGGGACAGAAAGATTGACCAGCGAAATGTCAAAGTGTCCAGGACACGGGATAATGGAAAGCCAAAACATTCTACATCCTTGGCTTGTGACTCAGTCACAACAACATCCCATCCATGTTATGTTTAATTGTCCAATCAGAATGTGACTAATGTATTCTGTAAACTCCATATATCTGTGAATCATTATGCTTTGTACTCAGAGAGCTACGATGGGTGATTTTGCTCTACTGTACTTGTACAGTACTTTGAACTCTGACTAAACTTCACCAAAAAACGCATATTCTCCGGTGTGGTCTCATTCATTGTGTGGAGTACTTTATTATGGTTGGGGAAAACTGTTTATACATATGGAATATGATCCAAAATTCCATCAAATGGTCCATTCGATTGCCGGATTAGCTCCGAGGAGATATTGGTCTCTTCCGCTGCTAGAACCAGTTAACAACCAGCCGGGGATATTATCAGACGTTTCCCCTGACTCCCACGGAAAGGACTATCTCCCACACGTTTTTTCCTCCTACGCGAGGAGAAATTACCTTGGGACGCCCCGAGCACAGGGAGGCAGAAAACACCTGCCGAAATCTAAACAACCTTTTTACAAACGGAACAACACCTTTGAATTGAAGCGTCTCTTCAAAGCTTGGGGAATGAACTGATAACAGCTTTAATGGCTAAGATAGACAATGAGGAAATGAAACAGGTTGTTTCTAGGTGCCCCACAATTGCACCATTTTTGCCCATATGGAGAAAGGAATTCGGATATGATGACTCTCTCCCACATCAACATATCGATAAAACCTCACAACGGTCTGAAGAAAGCCGAAATGGAGGCGGCCAGGTTTGGCTCTGGCACAACGTTCCACACCAGGAGCCGTTCACGGACGGTCTCTCTCCCCTCATCTCTCCGCACAAGAGACTTGAGAGGCGGGCTCCATTCTCACACGCTAAGTCCTAATTCACCACAATCCGGGGTTCAGACGTTTGTACCTGCTAAGTTAGAGACTAGCTATCTTTAGCCCAAGCTGCGTTTTTATTGTTTAATGTTTTGTAGTCTATTGTTTTTGTCGCTTTTTGTTACATGTTTTGAGGACATAGCAGCCGTTTGGCCACGGAGATTGCTTGTCTAAGGTTGGGTTTGTATCAGTACGAGACTTCAATATAGATTTCATTTTATGCTCTAGAACGGCTGTTTCAAGAAGTTCTGAGAAGAAATCTTTTTATTTGGGGCCAGAACATATTTTGTTCTGAAGGAATGTCTCTTCGGCCAGTACGATAACCCAATACGGCTGATTAGAGCCACTTAATCACATAAGAAATAGCGTGGTTATTTTAATTGGTAGATTTCCTTTATGTTCCAGAACAGAACGTTCTGACGGAAATCTTCATGCTTTACGCTTACACATCTTCGTTTTCGTCTCAGTCTTATCTTATTTTATTTATTTATTTTATTTCCGTCTCAGGCGACTCTGAGATGTTGAATACAGGAGCTTTTTATCTCAGCGCTCCCAAGAACATTTTTAAGAAACATGACCATTCAAGCTAAAAAAGCCCCCTGCTCCGAGAAGCAGTGTTTTTATCGTGTAAATCCTGGACACACACGGATGAGATGTTACAATCTAAACCTAGAACCTTTTTTTTAACCCGGACCTCACATCACTCTGGAAGATCATCGGGAACTCCCATTTACCAGCAATACCTAAAACCTTTCCTGGAACATTTCAATGGATATGTGCGAAGCTGACATTATTGCCACTGGATGTGTTGCTGGATACCACTCAAACCTCATTAGGAAGGAACCGAGAACGCAAACAGTGTTTTCAGATGCTGACGGGCTTGACAAGGCCCCCCCCAGCCGAACCTGGCTGGCACTGCCTTCCACTCACAACGCGATGGGACGCGTTGTGAGCTTGTCGATCTGCTACGTGACTTTCATGGATTACAATGTCCCGAAAAGAACAAACACTCTTTTGACCCTGGGGACACCCCGAGATAATGGTACTATATTTTGTTTACTTTTGACTAAGTACGACTTCTGGAAAAAAAAAAAATCAAGTTCTGACTGACAAACCCATCTGTTAAATGTTTTTGATATATTGTCTGTCTAATCATCTCTAAATCCAATTTTCCTCCCCTGGTTACATTTCGGTTTGTCTATTATGAAAGCAGGAAAATCAAACCAAGTATAAAGTGAGCGGTGCTACTTCTGTGTACAATATGGTACAATATGTGCTTGGCTTATGCTGCTTGCTTGCTCAATGCCTGCTGCTCGCGTGAGCTGCTTACGCTGCTTATAGGCTGGCACGGCCTATGTGTTATTTTATTGTTTTATTTTGAAAAAAAAACTATGAGGGGCTGGAATTGTTTTTTTTATTTTCATTTTTTCTTATTTTTACCTTGAGAGGCCACGAGCCGTTTCAGTTTCTGTGTGACCTTGCTCTCTCTTTCTCTCTCAAAAATGGGTTTCATTCGCTCTTGTTCTGTATAATCTACTGTTTACATTCTAATACAGGGCTTGATAACAATGTGCTGGGGTTATATTTGAATCTGTCTTATATTTGAATCTGTCTGGGGTTTTTCTCCCTCTGTATTGTGTTCTAACTCACTTGCCTGGTTTGCAAAACTAGGAATTATTTACACATATGACTGTCTCTCTCTCTCTCTCTCAAAGGGGATCTCATTCACTCTTGTTATGACTGCACTCGTACTCAATAACAACCAACGCTTGGGTTTATTTGAATGTTTATATATGATGCCCCTAACGTCTTAATAATTTTTTTTCTCCCTAATGTATTAATTCTTTTTCACCAATGTGGTAGGGATTATTTTTACTTTATTTATTTCATTTTAGGGGACAGGACGGACTCGACCTGGATAGACAGGTATCGTGGAAGGAACTCCACTAACTCGCTAACCAACTTGACTGACACTCAACTTGACTGACTGACTGTTTTATTTCAATTTTATTTTAACCAGTTTTCTCCTGTCCTCCTGTTTTGTCGTGAAAAACACTATTTCCTGTGTAACAACTGAACCTTGTTCTTTCAAACCACATCTTAGGGACATGTACCAAAAACGTTACTTTCACCAATATTTGCCAAAATCCATTTTTGACACATAACTGCAGTATGTGTTAAAAGGGAAGAGAGGCTTATCAGTAATCATGTCCATAATCATTATTATCAATATTATTGTTATCTCTATTTTCAACCTTGCCCTGGTTTTACTCAACCTTTAATTTATCCTTCTTGGTTTATTCTGGGTAATCCCTTATCCTCTTTACTTGAGTAAAAGTACTTTGCTGAAACCGTTCCAAAAACAATTTATATGGCTGGGCTCATTCAAACCTTTTCAGTCAAATTCCACAATTATTACAACCCTACTGGGCTTATACGGGATTACACATTATGGGGGAAAAAAAAATGACATTATGATTATGTTATGTATTTTTATTATTATTATTTTACTTCTTTAAAGTCTCTCTCTCTGGGACACTTTCAGTAGAGAGCCTTTCAGCAGGCCTCGCTAACTATTGTTTTGGGAAAACCTTATCTTGTTATGATACACTTCCCCCCTCACAGGCCTGGAAGCTCACTCTAACTCTGACAGTGAGCAGAGTCATTGTCCTTTACTGTACCTCGGTACCCTACTGTACCTCGGTACCATCTGTTTCTCATTTAACCATATTTTAACAAATTATCCTCCAAACAAAACAATTTTTGTCACACCCAATATTTTTGGCTGTGGCAAACGGGAGGGAATGTGTTTGGAGAATTAATATTTCTGTTTGGAGAATTAATATTTAGAATTAATATTTTTTCATTTTAATTTATTTCTTTCATATTTTCATATTTTCTGAATTCATATTCCATTTTCTGATTTCATATTTACATATTTCATTAGGTTTTCATCTCATTTTATTCCAGAATATATATATATTTCATTTTGCTTAACCGTGTTTAACTCCGTTTCCCCCTAACAGAACAAACTACAAACTTATTACAATTAGACACAAATCGTGTCCTTGGGTGATGTATATCTAAAAACAAATCAAACATGTCTATACCTAAATACACACAATGGTCTTAACTTCCATGTAATTCTGATGTTTATTCTATTTTTCAGACTTATCTATTTGATAGACGGTCCATATCTCTTCCCATGATCTGTGAGGAAGGATCATTTTTCGTGAGTACGAGGATTCAAGTCACCTGAGTTCCTATATCATTTTTGTTAATATTTACAGTTGTCTTGTCCCAAAATGCAACTCTCTTCTTTTGATAAGATCTCATAGCCTCGTCCTGGAAATGTTAAATACTGTCATATTAAGTGTATAAAACCTTACTGAAATGATGAGGACAGAGGTCCTATACCTTACTGTTGTGGAGTCAAAAAAAGGTCCACCCTGGCTGGGACATATCGCGAAGGTCATAGGTCAAGCAAGGGAATGGACCATGACGCTCCACCACACTAATCAAATTTTCAAAATTCTACATTCGTCAATCTCAGGTGAAGCGACTTCACCAAACAAATTAAAAACGTCAAAAAATATATATATATATATATATTCTCTTTCATTAAATGCACTCTCTGTAGTGCACCCCACCATCAACCCAGGTGAGGCTGTGAAGAAACTTTGGAAAGATTCTAAATTTAGTGATAAAGTTTGTCATGGTGCGACAGGACAATGTTTGTTATTGATGGATCAAAGGTTTCCTTTTTCTATCAATATATTTTAAGGAACGTGTGATTGTCTCCTCACTCTCATAAAAATATTCTAACTCATGTTATCTAAACTTAAACAGGCCCCAAATTAAACAGGCCTTATTTGAGAAAATATCCTTGGTTTAATCTCAGACTGCCCTTTGCACTCCCCCTAATGATTCCAAATTATACAGTCCTTTATCTTTCATTATCAAAATAGTTTTACCTTTGGTTGTATTCTGATTTAAATACCTTTAAAATACTTAAATACCTTTGGAAATATACAGTTCTTTTGACTCTCCTCTTTAAAAAACTTAAAGCTATCGAAATGTTTTGACTTAAATTGTTCAATTATTATGTTCTGTTTCAAATACCTTTAAAAAGTTGAACCCATGTTTTCTTCCCTTGTTGTTTATGCTGCCTTGACATTTAACACTTCAAATGCTATCTCAGGAGGGAATTGATAGTAAAATATGTTATTGTTGTTTAACATGGTATAGATACCATTTTCAGTGTCAATGTCATGATGTTTTGATCTGATAACTAATGCACGAGACGAGAATCTGCCCCACTCCAGGGACAGAAAGATTGACCAGCGAAATGTCAAAGTGTCCAGGACACGGGATAATTGAAAGCCAAAACATTCTACATCCTTGGCTTGTGACTCAGTCACAACAACATCCCATCCATGTTATGTTTAATTGTCCAATCAGAATGTGACTAATGTATTCTGTAAACTCCATATATCTGTGAATCATTATGCTTTGTACTCAGAGAGCTACGATGGGTGATTTTGCTCTACTGTACTTGTACAGTACTTTGAACTCTGACTAAACTTCACCAAAAAACGCATATTCTCCGGTGTGGTCTCATTCATTGTGTGGAGTACTTTATTATGGTTGGGGAAAACTGTTTATACATATGGAATATGATCCAAAATTCCATCAGTCATGTTGATTAGAGTTCTAGTTCTACTACTGTATGTTCTTGTCATGTTGTTTAGAGTTCTAGTGCTGCTACTGTATGTTCTTGTCATGTTGTTTAGAGTTCTAGTTCTGCTACTGTATGTTCTTGTCATGTTGTTTAGAGTTCTAGTGATGCTACTGTATGTTCTTGTCATGTTGTTTAGAGTTCTAGTTCTGCTACTGTATGTTCTTGTCATGTTGTTTAGAGTTCTAGTTCTGCTACTGTATGTTCTTGTCATGTTGTTTAGAGTTCTAGTGCTGCTACTGTATGTTCTTGTCATGTTGTTTAGAGTTCTAGTGCTGCTACTGTATGTTCTTGTCATGTTGTTTAGAGTTCTAGTGATGCTACTGTATGTTCTTGTCATGTTGTTTAGAGTTCTAGTTCTGCTACTGTATGTTCTTGTCATGTTGTTTAGAGTTCTAGTGATGCTACTGTATGTTCTTGTCATGTTGTTTAGAGTTCTAGTTCTGCTACTGTATGTTCTTGTCATGTTGTTTAGAGTTCTAGTTCTGCTACTGTATGTTCTTGTCATGTTGTTTAGAGTTCTAGTGCTGCTACTGTATGTTCTTGTCATGTTGTTTAGAGTTCTAGTTCTGCTACTGTATGTTCTTGTCATGTTGTTTAGAGTTCTAGTTCTGCTACTGTATGTTCTTGTCATGTTGTTTAGAGTTCTAGTGATGCTACTGTATGTTCTTGTCATGTTGTTTAGAGTTCTAGTTCTGCTACTGTATGTTCTTGTCATGTTGTTTAGAGTTCTAGTGCTGCTACTGTATGTTCTTGTCATGTTGTTTAGAGTTCTAGTGCTGCTACTGTATGTTCTTGTCATGTTGTTTAGAGTTCTAGTTCTGCTACTGTATGTTCTTGTCATGTTGTTTAGAGTTCTAGTGCTGCTACTGTATGTTCTTGTCATGTTGTTTAGAGTTCTAGTTCTGCTACTGTATGTTCTTGTCATGTTGTTTAGAGTTCTAGTGCTGCTACTGTATGTTCTTGTCATGTTGTTTAGAGTTCTTGTGCTGCTACTGTATGTTCTTGTCATGTTGTTTAGAGTTCTAGTTCTGCTACTGTATGTTCTTGTCATGTTGTTTAGAGTTCTAGTTCTGCTACTGTATGTTCTTGTCATGTTGTTTAGAGTTCTAGTGCTGCTACTGTATGTTCTTGTCATGTTGTTTAGAGTTCTAGTGCTGCTACTGTATGTTCTTGTCATGTTGTTTAGAGTTCTTGTGCTGCTACTGTATGTTCTTGTCATGTTGTTTAGAGTTCTAGTTCTGCTACTGTATGTTCTTGTCATGTTGTTTAGAGTTCTAGTGATGCTACTGTATGTTCTTGTCATGTTGTTTAGAGTTCTTGTGCTGCTACTGTATGTTCTTGTCATGTTGTTTAGAGTTCTAGTTCTGCTACTGTATGTTCTTGTCATGTTGTTTGGAGTTCTAGTGCTGCTACGTATGTTCTTGTCATGTTGAAAGCAGGATGGAGGTCAGAGAGGGCAGAGGTCACTGTGAACCCTGCAGGAAGTACTTCCTCCTTGTCTGATGATGTCATCCATGAGGAGGAAGTGACCGTGGTCCACAGCCCACAACCTCTCCACACCAACACTCAACATGCAGGAAAGTTGGAGTCGCTGTGAAATCTTTATGAAAGCACACAATGAATAAATATAGTACATGCCCGGTCGAAGATATGAGCACCCAAAGTATGTGCAGAGTTGGCTTATGCGCTGTGCACTTGCACAGTATAGGGCAGTGGTTCTGAACAATTTCTGCCTCTAATATTTGACAATTTGGCCAATGTTTAATTTGTTATTTTAGATGTATTAAAAAGTCCTTAAATTGTCACTTTAGAAATGTGCAGATACCTTCTAGTTTGTTTACTGTTGAGAGAGAAAACAATGTTGCAAATTAAGTTAATCATCTGGGGACCCACAGGTTGAGAACCACTGGCATAGGGCATAGCAGTTGCTAGCTCAACATGCAGGAAAGTTGGAGCCACTGTTACTTTTATCTTTATGAAAGCACACAATGAATAATAATAATAATAATAATAATGGTAATAATAATAATAACAATAGTACGTGTGTGTGTGTGTGTGTGTGTGTGTGTGTGTGTGTGTGTGTGTGTGTGTGTGTGTGTGTGTGTGTGTGTGTGTGTGTGTGTGTGTGTGTACAGATGCAGTGATCTATGAGGTAGAGGATCCTCAGCAGGTGTATGATGACGTGGACACAAACCCTGACATCACAGCTGAGGTCCAAGATGACACCACACCTAGAAACCCCATGTACCACCTTAGGATGAGACTATTAGTCTTAGTGGTATCATTATTATTGGCCTTAATCTTGTATTTTATTTTATTTTCTCTCCTGTTTATTTTCACTTAGTTAGTCTCGACCACCATTCGCTTTAGAAAGTAGCTAAATCAAAAATCCAGTTTTGAACAAAACAGCACAAAGGCAAATAAGCATGACCTTCTATTCAGTAACAGTTGTGCTATGTCTGTATTTATTTAATTTGGTTTAACACTTAACAGACTAGCAGGTTAACACAACGTGACCTTATCCAACAACCAAGCTGTTTTAAACATTTTTTTTTAATGTTCTGAAAACATTTAGTTAATTTTATTGCTACTGTATATGCAGTCTATTCCATTGACCAGCACCTATGATTGTTCCTTACCAACAAGACTTTAGATTATATTATAAGACGTACAGTACATTAGATACTGTGTGCTGGCACTTTGAAGATAGTGTATGCCTCCATGACATGACATGAGTGTGGGTTTTTTGGGGGGTTTATTTTATTTTTTGAGGACATAATAATATGCATGGCATTACGTTTTTGTATGACAAGTATACTTCCCCATACAAAGCCAGAGTGCAGTAACTGCATTTTTTTTAGAACATTTGGTGTTAATTTGAAACTGTCGGATACCTGTAGGAAACAATGAAGCTTGCATCTGTCTGAACAACTTAAACATCTAAATAACGTTCTATTAATTTGAAACTACCTGGTAAAGAATGAACCTCACAGATGCAAAATGAACTTCTTGATGTCTGTTTTATCTTGTGGCAAAGTTTCCGTTTCAGAGTTCCGTTTTATCAGATTTCAGATTACGACAAAACCTGACTCAAAACCAAGCTGGTTTCTGATCAAATGTTACTCATTTAAGCAGTTCCTGATGAAAATCTATTTTTGTATAATGTGTTTGTATTGCAGTTACATTTATTTTATTCATGTTGGAATTAATTTTAGTGTTACTATAATCCATGATTTATTCTTTATTATCCTGAATATATTGCAAGTTATTATTGTTAGCATTGGTTGTGTCATTAAGAAATGTATCCATATTCCATATATATATATATATATATATATATATTGTTTTATAATACAAATCTTAAACGTGTAAATTGACAGTTTTCACTATGTCTTTCTTTTTTCTTTCCTTTTTTTGGAAAGAAACACTGAATTTACATGGAAAACATTTACATATGATCTTATCATACAAAGTAGTGAAAATAGCCGATCATCTACAAACCAAAGTGGTCGACGCTGAATAAATACAGTATTTGAAAAACTATTTGTAAATCTGTTTTATTTTGTATGTGTTTGTTGTTGTGTATGAAAGTTGTTTTCAACAACAAAGCAACATGTAGGTTACTAAGATGAATTCCTCCTACTACAGTATGTGGACACTATGCCTCATTCATCAATCTGGTCGTAAATAGGGTGTATTTCTTTCCTTAAATTTCATCTTAAATTTCAGTAAGTCCAAACGTCAGTCAAATTCATCAAGCAGTGTGTATATCCCATTTTGTGCTTATCCACAGGTGTATGTCATGATGAATTTGGACGTAAATTTAAGTGCAAAAACAAGGGTAAAAACGAGAGAGCAGCTTCCATAGTACTTACGGCAGGACCATATATGGTAGAGAGAGCATGACTAAGCACTTTCTGCTCTTCACACTATAGGCTACTAGAAATTAATCACAACTTAAACTTGGCTATACTGTTGAACTTAATTGTGTCTTGTCAAAAAAAAAAAAAAAAAAAAAAAAAAAGAGAGAGAGAGAAAAAAAAAAGAATAGGCTGCCTATTTTTTCTTCTCTATAGATCGGCACATTTACAAGGCTACGATTAGTCCTCAATCACAAAATAATAAACATGGGATGGATATTATAATCCTTTTCTACTGAACATTGCCAAAAAGATAATGTTGAAGGAATATACAGTATGAGCTGTGACACGCACTGCTTTCCGATATGGACCAGACCAGGTCGCGAGCTTTATTGATTATTTATCCTATGTATGTATGTATGTATATACTGAGGGGAAATTCTTTTTTTAAATTAATATTTCAACACTGTCCTGTAAAGCCACATGTATTCTTATCAGACCGAAGGTAAGAGTTATTTTGCTTTTGTGTGTAGCGTTATGTGTTGATGTGATCAATAGGCATACAGTAGCCTAGTCTATTATAAATTAAAGCCTAATCAGTGGAGGGTCGCGACGCCCCCCACCTTCTCGCCAGCAGAGGAACTTGAACTTGGACTTGCTGCATATAAAAACTTCAACTTGTCTCGTCAAAAAACAAAGGAAAAAAAGGAAAGAAAAACATATCGGCATCACATTGACAACATAGGATATGAATTAAAACTGTTCTGATCCCGCAGATTACAAAATGGATGCTGAACGTAATGCTCTAATGTAGACTATAATAGAATAAAGTGGTTTACAAGGTTCAATCCATCACGGAATAATACACTAAAAAATTATGTGGAAATATCCACAAAGTGAAACACTGCTATTCTTCATCAGAGGTAAGAATATAGGCTAGTGGCAAATACAGTATAGGCCTAGGTAGTGCAGTGGGTCTCAACCAGTGGTCCAGGGACCACAGTGCTGTGCTGGGGGTTACAAGTGGTCTGGTGGTCTCCTGCTAAATGAAGGAGAGTTGGTAACCAAACAGACCCTTGGGCCTTTATAGATCCTTAACTCTTTAAAATGAAACCAAATGGACGAGTGCGGGCAGTCATCATGCGGTGCATGAGTGGTCCCCCATCGGCGGGTCCATTTGGTTACAAACTCAGTGACCGCTAATCCACGACTGAATATGTAATTGTTTGACAATTGACATATTCTTTTATTTTTTAAATACATGTGTTGGCACATGTTGGGCAGAATGGACTAATAAATATTTTATTTGATGTTTGGCACAATTTAAAATTGATTTTGCATGAAGAAAAAAGCATTCTAAATATGCACCGTGGGCTGATGGCTTATTTCCAGACCGAAAAAAGCATCCTAAATATAAGCAAAGATTTACACCATGGTCGGAGGTGGTGTATTTTCCATCGTATTTCCAGCACAAATCCAAGACCAAAATACAATGATGAATTTGACCCCCAACTTGAGAATCATCCTAAATGCCGGTAAGAACAAAATATGATCGTATTTTTGGTCTTAAGTGCTTGATGAATGAGGCCCTATGTCTTATACTACCTTATCTTGTGTGTACTTGGCGGATCAGCAGTAGCCTGACTGCAAGCGTCAGACTCCACACACACACTACGTTTCACTCCCACCAACAGGGGGTGGTGATGTGCGGACTGATTTATCAGGCTAGATCATCAGTGGTTCTCAAAGTGGGTTCTGGCGACCCCTTGAGCAAAATGTGTTCACGCCAGTTTGACCACTTTAAGAGCGTCGCAGCGGAAGTGGATTCCTGGGGTCACTTAATATTCCCCGCACAGATATAAAGAGCTAGATGCCTCGTTCGCCTCTGCAGTTCATTGGAGCGACGTGCAACAGTTGTAGTCCGGACATCCTGGAAAAACTAAGGGAACGCTTTCAGTCAAAGTGATTACTGGCCAATCACAGCGCGACTTTTCTGGGACTTATCCAAGGACTACAATTCAATTCAACAGAGCCAGTTCCGATGTTGCGCGGCTCAGCTGTTCTTACAGGCTGCGTACGTAAAGACCCGCCCCCACCTACCTCTGATTGGCCTAGCAACTTCCCTATGTGTGACGCACGTGGAAGCAATGCACACGTGATTCCCTTAGTCCCTCGATGCACATGCATCAGAGTCGAAGGAGGCGTCTACCTTTCTATGTCTATGATTCCCCATTAATTTTCGCCATAGACTTTTACAAAAATATTTATAACAATTATGTTAAGCCTCGAACCAAGCCATCCAGGATGGAGGTGAATCATGATCATATAACCTTTGATCCTATGTGAAAACATATTTTAATATTACATTATTTGATATACTACATTTAATAACTACCCTTTGTTTAGCGATTTTCAAAATGTTCTTTTCATAGAAAAAAGGTTATATGGTCATGATTCACCTCCATCCTGGATGGCTTGGTTCGAGGCTTAACATAATTGTTATAAATATTTTTGTAAAAGTCTATGGCGAAAATGAATGGGAATATTAAGTGACCCCAGGAATCCACTTCCGCTGCGATGCTCTATAGCCTACATTGGTTATTTGAAAATAGCAATTCTTCTATTTTCCAACATTCTTGAATATTCTTTTTGAAACATTTTAGTCTTGTATGGGGGTCCTTGGCACAAAATATTTTCAGCAGGGGGTCTAATTGATGCTGATAACATATTGTGTTTATTGATTGATTGATTGAAAACTTTATTAACATTTTGCAAATGGTTCAATTATACTAATCGTATTGATGATGCTAAAAGGATAATACAAAAAGCCCTAAGGGCTTGTTTACATTGTGGTTTACATTGTGGTCCTATGCATTCACTTCAAGACATACATATACGGTACATGAAATAGATAGATAGATAGATAGATAGATAGATAGATACCTTTATTATCCCACGGGGGAAATTCAGTTACCCAGAAGGTACAGCAGTTAAAGGTTACAGGACAGTAAGAAAAAAAGAAAAGGACTGTTGTGTACAGCAACAAAGAAGAATCAACAATACAGGAAAATCAGCCATACAGAGCAATTACGTAAAAAAATAATATATATATATATATATATATATATACATAAAGTGTTGAGACAGAACACAACAACAAAAAAGTAGTACTAACGTTTCATGTAAAGGATTTGCAATTTTAAGGGACTTTTCTAAGCATATTGCAAACTCAAAGAACTTACAATGGTCCAGTCATTCAAACATTAGGAACTACTTCTCAACGTAGTGCCAAAAATATATATACACATATATACAGTATGCAAAAGTGTTTGCACCAAGACAATAATAATAATGCTTAGCCTAAATAAAAGAAAAAGTGCAGAGCCAAAAAAGTGTCCAAAAGTCTGTGCAAAAAAAAGAAGTGACCAGTGTCGAGTCACAACAAAGAAAAAGAAAAAACGCAGATAGATGCTCCTCTCCGCAATACAGGAGGGGGGGGGGGGGTAATTTGGATGGCCAGGGATGGAAGATTGGAACAATAACGTGGAGTTGTGTGCGCGTTGCAATCGTCCTTCCGAGCCTCAATAGTACAGCGTCTCCTCCGCCGTTTTGGCCCACGTATGTTACGGACCTCCACAGCGACACATCCTCCGGTCCACGCCACGAGCCTCCGCGGCGAGGGCTCAGCTGAAATCATCAATATTGGAGCAAGTACATTTAATTACAGAAAAAAAAACTGTATACTAGGAGGTTCATTTTTTTATTTTAATTTTAAAGGGTTAATTTTGTTTGACAAGCTATGGACATCGAGTCTTTGTACACTACTGTCCCTATTCAAGATGGCCTCAAAGCAGCAGAGTTAGTTTTATATGCACCCACTCCCCACAGTCTCACACATAGTATAGTAGCTATAGAGTACCCCACACTCCAGTCTCACACACCCAGTATAGTAGCAATGTACCCCACACTCCTCACAGTTTCACACACCCAGTATAGTGGCTATGTACCAAACACTCCTCACAGTTTCACACACCCAGTATAGTATATGTACCCCATTCACTCCTCACTGTCTCATACACCCAGACGCATTATAGTAGCTAAGCCTATCATGGGATCCAAAATGTCCACCAGCTTCGCTGAACCCTATAGTAAGAATAATTTTCTCCAATACAATTCAATGCAAAGGAGCTTTATTGGCATAAGAAAACGTTTACATTGCCAAAAGTGTCATATAATATGACAGTCATATGTCTGGATGAAATTGACCTGTTCAAAGTTTGCAATTTCAAAGGCTTCCTACAGTGCCACCCTTTGGCCAATTGTAGTATAAATTAATAGCACACATCTCCACAGTAAGCTGAACATATAAGTTTGAATGGTGTTTTTTGGTGTAAGTATGTAGGAGTAGATAGGTGCCAAAGTTTTAAGGATAACTTGATATGACTATATAGATGACTGACAGATAAATAATGAGGATAACATACGTGACTAGATGGGTCTGTTTTTCATTTTAATTGAGTAAACCGCAGCAACATGCATCATATGACCAGTTGTTGCTTGCTGAAATGCTAAAATATCTAAAAACACAGATTGAACACAAAACATAACTCAGGATTGTGTTGATCGTGTCCCAAACAACAATAAAATAAGATATGGTTGTCCCAGAGGTGAGGTGGTCCTAAAGGAAGACATTGATCTAAGCAACAAGGGCAGGATGTTAAAATCTGATGGTGCTTTGAACTTAAAAGCACGTCTCCCAATTTCTCTTGTAATTCTGGGCACTATGAAAAAGAGATGTTGAGTATGTCTTAGGGAATAATTTGAAGTAAATGGCTGTAAATATGGTTTTAAGTATGTTGGATAATTAAAATAAAAACATTTGAAAACAAAAAGTAACCAGTGAAAATGTCTCCTAGCATGGGGTGATAACCAGTTCAATGATTCAAGGTTCAAGGTTCAAGGGTTTTTATTGTCACATACAGCATCGAAATGAGCAGTGAAATTAGGGCCGCAGCCACTCCAAGACTTTGCACATAAAAACATAAAACCAACAACATAAAAACAACAATAACAGTGACAGTAGAAGCATAGCAGTCCATAAGTTAAAGTTAAAAGTGCGATCCAGTAAAATTCATACCCTAATACTAGTTAAAAGTTTTAAGATCATAATAAATAGCAGCAATTAATTGTACACTGTACATACACCATCTAATTGGCATTTCCAAGTGCCCTGATGGCCTGAGGAAAGAAACTATTCTTCATCCTCTCTGTTTTTGCGGCTAAGTGTCTCAATCTCCTCCCAGACGGCAGCCACTTGATCAAGTGGTGGCCTGGGTGAGAGCTGTCCTTCATTATTTTTGTTGCCTTCGCTCTGCAGCGTCTGGGGTAGATGTCCTCCAGGCGGGGCAGGGTGGTGCGGGAGGTCCGCTCCGCGGCCTTTATGACCCGCGTCAGTCTCTTTCTGTCTGTGATGCTGCAGTTGCCATACCAGGCCGTTATACTGCCCGTCAGCACTGACTCCACTGTGGCAGAGTAGAAGGCTTTCAGTAGGGCTGGGGATTTAATGTGCTTCCTCAGCCTCCTCAGATGGTACAGTTTTCCTGCCGTCTTCTTCACCAGAGCAGAGACATGAGCGCTCCAAGTCAGGTCCGAGCTGATGTGTACTCCCAGGTACTTGTAGCTGTCTACTATTTCCACTGGGGTCCCACTGATAGAGATCGGTAGGTGGGGTGTCCTATTACTCCGTCGGAAGTCCATGACCATCTCCTTTGTCTTGGTCACGTTCAACAGGAGATTGTTGTCTTTGCACCAGGATGTCAGGTTCTCTACCTCCTCACGGTAGGCTGTCTCATCATTTTTGGAGATCAACCCCACCACCACTGTGTCATCCGCGAATTTCCCAATGATGGTGGAAGGGTGTGACGCCACACAGTCGTGGGTGTAGAGGGTGTAGAACAATGGACTTAATCCGCATCCCTGTGGAGCTCCGGTGTTCAGGGTCCGAGGGTCTGTGAAGTTATTGTTTCCCCACCTCACCCTCTGGGGCCTATCTGTGAGGAAGTTGAGGTACCAGGGGAGGAGAGATGGTGTGATCTCCAGATCCCTGATCTTCCCAATGAGCCTCTGAGGCACAATCGTGTTAAAGGCGGAGCTATAGTCCACACACAACCACCTTACATAATTCCCCTTGCCATCATTTAGATGTGAATTTGTGGCATGGAGCAGGTGGGAGATTGCATCCTCAGGGCTTCTGTTCTTCTTATAGGCGAACTGGGTGGGATCGAAAGAGTCAGGCAGCTGTTTTAGGATCATGTTCTTCACCAACTTCTCGAAACATTTCATGAGAATTGGTGTTAATGCTACCGGACGGTAGTCATTTATGGTGCCTGGCTTGTTGTTTTTAGCTATAGGAACAATGATGGATTCTTTCCATATACGGGGGACAACACCCTGCTCTAGCGAGGCCTTCCAGATGGTGTGGACTACTGGGGCAAGTTGGTCAGCGCAGGCTTTGACCACCCGGCCTGGAATATTATCTGGCCCGGCAGCCTTCCTGCTGTTCACACCTTTCAGTATTAGCCGCACATCATGTATAGTGAAGGTAGGTGTCATGCTTTCCTTGGCTAGAGCTAATGCTGGGGCAATAGCCTCCTGCAGAGAGGTGATGTCGGCTGGACTAACACTGTCCTCAAACCGTGCAAAAAACTCATTTAGTTCCTCACCTAGAGCAAGATCATTCACAGCCACATTTGCTTTTGTTTTGTAATCTGTGATGATATTTATGTTTTTCCACATATTTCTTGTGTCTCTCTGGTGCATTTGAGTTTCAACTTTATTGCCATAGCGCTTTTTAGCTGCTTTTATGGCTGCTCTGAGTTCATAAGAAGCTACTTTGTATGCTTCATTATTTCCAGTTATCAGGCCTTCCTTATATGCCTCTGTCCTGGACTTCAGAGCTGATCGCACTGATTTGTCCACCCATGGCTTCTGGTTGGGATGGACTTTCACAGTAACCATGGGTACAACATCTTCTGTGATTTTCTCAATGAATCCAGAGAAGCCACTCACGAAGCTGCTGACGTCATCAGAGGGCGACCCAAATACACTCCAGTCTACGTTGTCTAGCGCGTCGCGCAGCTGCTCGTCCGATGTCGCCCCCCATCGCCGTGTTTGTATCACAGCAGGCGGCGCACGTTGGGTGAGTTGTTTACATCTCGGCAGCAAAAGGATAGCAACATGGTCGCTCTTTCCAAAGGGAGGTAGAACGGACGCCTTGTAACCCGCCTTGTATAGAGTATAACAATGGTCGAGTGTCCGGTCTCCTCTCGTGGCGCACGTAATGTGCTGATGAAAGTTAGGCATAACCTTCTTTAAGTTGGCTTTATTGAAATCTCCCAAGGCGACGTTAGCTGCCCTGGGATAACGATCAGAAAATGTATATATCAAATCCTGTAGCGTAGACAATGCGTCGTCTATATTCGCAGTGGGATGAATGTAAACAGCGTAGATAATCACAGCTGTGGTGTCCCTGGGAAGATGGTGTGGTCGGGTTAATATCACCAAATGCTCTATGTCGGGTGAGCAGCCCCTGGACAGTACTTTGACGTTCCGTGGATTAACCCACGAGCAGTTCGTCATTAGACAGACACCTCCGCATCTCGTTTTCCCCGACCTCTCGTCTCTATCCGAGCGGTAGACAGTGAACGAGTCCGCCGGTTGTATCGCGGCATCGGAGATGGACGGGGTGAGCCATGTTTCCACAAAGCATAGGACATTACAGTCCCGGACGTCGCTCTGGTAGCGGATCCTGGCTCGTACATCATCCAGTTTATTATCCAAGGATTGCACGTTGGCAAGGAGTATGGATGGCAGCGGTGTTCGGTTACCCTTGGTTCGAAGTTGTTTCCTCGTCCCAGCTCTGCACCCCCGGCGCCGCTTCCTTAGCACCAGGATCACAAGGGGGATAGTAGCGTTTATGCCTCTCAGGATTTCACTGGGCCAGCTCTCAAAACCGTCCATAAATGGGTAAGTCTGACCGTTTCCAATCTCCAGTAGAGTGCTCCTATCATAGCATAATAACGCACTTAATGTGGGCAGGAAAAGACAAAGTAAAACAACATAAAAGACAACAAAACAGCAGAGTCTACACGGAGCTGACGCGAAGGCAGCCATTCCTGACGGCGCCATTTTGTGTAACTCAAATTTTCGCATGACACAATGATGAGTAAGATAAGGACACCTCAAAACAAATCTACTATTATAGGCAACGGTTAATGAATGGAGATGTTTTTCAGAGGTGTTCTGTTAAATTATATCACCATACTCCAGTATTGGAAATAACAGCTGCTTAGCAATTTGTTTTCGCAATTTGTTTTCTTATTTTGAAGCTAAAACAGTGGATTGATCTGTACATCATTTTAAGACTATGATGTTTATTTTAGTTCTAAAGAAATCAATGTGAGGCTTGAATCCAACCAAAGTCCCAGGTACTTAAATGAGTCAACAATTTTGAGGGGAGACTGATCAGAAAAATAGATTGAAAATTCAGTGGATAAGCAAGGTTATATCTAGTACCGAACAGCATGCTGCAGGACTTGATCTGTTTATTCAATATAAGATTGTTATTTGATAACCAATCCTGAACCAAAGAAAGTTCTGACTGCAGATGGCTTTGGATTTGAGCTACATCAGAGTAAGGTGAGTGGATATAACCGTGTCATCTGCAAATAGATGCATGGAACAGAGTGACATAAATTTTGGGAGGTCATTAATAAAAAAGAAAAGTACGGGACCTAATATGGAACCTTGAGGGACCCCCTTTACGACCACTAAAAATTCTGACAGCTTGATTAAGACAAACACGTTGACGACGGTTGTGAAGATAACTGTTGAACCAAAATAAAGCTATTTGAGAAACACCAATTGCATGTAATTTATCTAAGAGTAAATAACGATCAACCAAATCAAAAGCCTTCGTCTAAATCAATAAAAATAGCACCTGTTAATTGGCCATTGTCGAAGGAAGAAAATGTCAGGCATATTCGCCTATAACTTATTCGCTTAACGCATTTGGTCCTTTCGCCCGGCACTTTCGCCGTGGAGGAGAGTGTTTTCACCCACCCTGTCTGGCCAATTTGTCGCCATTGAAAGCCATTTCGCCTATCCTATCAGACTGTCCATGTTTGCATCTCTCTCTCTCTCTTTCTCTCGCTCTCTCGCTCTCTCTCTCTCCCCCCCTCCCTCTCTCTCTCTCTCTGTGCGTCTTTTGTGTGAGGGACGCTGCACGCATTTACGCACACAGCTGCAGGAATGCATTTAAATTAACAAGCGCATGTCATCTCTGATCGAATCACCACACCAATTGTTAAATATTAGAGGCAGAAATTGTGAAAATAGCTGATCTACATGCTCACATTGCAAGGTGTTGTGAGCATGTAGATCTGCTATGTTCACAATAGAACCATGTTATACAAAATGTAATGCCCGCAGCCTCAACTCTTAGTGCTTGTCAGGGTGGGGGGTCCCCAGTTAAAATATGCATTGCACTTCATAGGGCATAACTGTTAGATAAGAGCCATGCAAATGCTTCACATTCTTCCATATGAAATGCACGATTCCCATGTGGTATAAGCTATGTAACAATTCATTCATTATTTGGACACACCTGATTCCAATAACTATCTGTATTGATGTGATTATTATGGAGTGCATAGGCATGGGTAGCACTTTACAATAATGACCTGTTATAAATCATTTATAAACATTTATAAGCAGTTTGTAGATGAGTAATAAACATGAACAAACTTTGAACAAATGTTTACCTAAACATTTATAACTGTTTTAAACATCATTTATATGTTATTAGTAAGGTATTAGTAAGTAGTAAACTAATCATGAATAAACCATTTATATACATTTGTAAATGATTAATACATCATTTGTAACTAAAATTATGCATCATTTATATGCTATTTTTAGATGAGTAACTAATCATTTACAAGCTATCTATATACCTTGTAAAACATTCCTAATATATCTATAAATCATTAGTAGATGTTATCAAGAGCCCTAATGTAAAGTGAAGACTAGGTCGCAAGTTACTATGAAAACCTCCACCGGCTGTCTGTCAGTCCCTCCGTCAGTATGTCCGTCACATCATGTCACGTTATGTCACGTCACACTTTTGGTCCTACTCTAATCTCCCGCACTGTTGCCCCTATCCATGCCAAACTTTGCACACATACTCCTTGGCTGTCTGTTAATGTGGCCTGCTTGTTTGTTCATGGTTAACATATGCTTTGTAAAACATTCCTTAAATATCTATAAATCACCAGTCGATGTAATCAAGAGCCCTATTGTAAAGTGAAGACTATTCATTAGTTACGAATGTCTGTTAAATATGAACAAACATGGAGGCCACATTAACAGACAGTTGACTGCCAAACCACAACCTCCACCCCTCATTTCTCACATGGCCCTCTTCTAGCGCCACCATGAGGCCGATTCTTGCAACACACATTTTTGGACACTGCTCCTATACATTTTGCCCTAAAATCACGCAAAGCCGTACACAGTATGTGTGTCATCAACATGGATCTATCCCATTTAGCGCCAACATCAGGGCAATTTTTGCAAATCACATTTTTGGACACAGCTAAAGTCATGTCATCATCTGTCCCATTTCCCATATTCCCTCCTGATTGGCTACGACTGCCTTCTAAATTTTGTGTATGCGATGTGACGGTCGCTTATCTCCCTATTAGGGAGTCTTACTGGTAAATAATGAATAGTCTTCACTTTACATTAGGGCTCTTGATAACATCTACTGATGATTTATAGACATTTAAGGAATGTTTTACAAAGCATATGTTAACCATGAACAAACAAGGAGGCCACATTAACAGACAGCCAAGGAGTGTGTTTGCAAAGTTTGGCAAGGATAGGGGCAACTGTGCCGGAGATTAGAGTAGGACCAAACGAGTGATGTGACAGACAGACTGACAGAGGGACTGACAGACAGCCGGTGGAGGTTTTCATAGTAACTTGCGACCTAGTCTCCACTTTACATTAGGGCTCTTGATAACATCTACTAATGATTTATAGATATAATATATCTATAAATCATTCCTAATATTAGGAATGTTATTGTAAAATATTAGGAATGTTTTACAAGGTATTTAGATAGCTTGTAAATGATTAGTTACTTATCTACAAATAGCATATAAATAACGCATAATTTTTAGTTACAAATGATTTATTAATCATTTATGAATGTGTATAAATGGCTTATTCATGATTAGTTTAATACTTAGTAATACCTTACTAATAACATGTAAATGATGTTTAAAACAGTTATACATGTTTAGGTAAACATTTACAAATGTCAATAAACAGTTTGTTAATGTTTATTACTCATCTACAAACTGCTTATAAATGTTTATAAATGATTTATAACAGGTCATTATTGTAAAGTGTTACCCAAATGAATCACTATAATATTTAAATGACAAAGGGATAAAATGCAAACATGGACAGTCTGACAGCAGAATTGAGCGTAGACATACAGATTAGAGCTTTGGAATCAGGTGCGTCCAAATAATAATTAATTAACTGATACAATGAGTCATGACGTCCCGATATACATCATAGCATTTGATTTTGAAGATTATCATAGGCCTACTGCTTTATGGTGAAGAAGGTTTGTAAAATATAAAGGAGGATATGCAGCAAAATTGTTCTGGTGGGAGGCGCACAGATCAACCCCGCGCAAGCATAAACTTTCTGTGTCTGGTTCTGGTGCGCTCTCCTCTGCTCTGTGCCAAATTCTGTCTGTCTGTCTACCTGTCTGTCTGTCTGTCTGACACACAGACAGACAGACAGACATGTGGCAGCCCGGCCAGTGTGCTGCATCGCGTGTCGTTGCCTATTTAAAGACACTCGACTTAACATTTTAAGCCTGGCAAAATGGATAAAAAAGACGGACCCTTGAACATTTAGGCGAAATGGCTCTTCAACGGCGGTGAATAGACACTCCTCCGCGGCGAAAGTGCCAGGTGAAAGGACCAAATGTGTTGAGGCGAATAAGTTATAGGCGAATAGGCTGGTGACCCTCTAGAGAAGCATTTAAGCCCCTTTTCCACTGACATGGCCCAACACCACACCACTCCACACCGCCCACTTGTGCAAGGTTTTCCACTACAAGGACCTAGGTAGAGTGGTGTGAAAGTGGTACTAAACGTGGTACTAAAAAGTATCCAATCTAGAGTAGGTCTGAGCTAGGCCAAACAGGGCCAAACACTTCATAATGACTGATCACTCGCTGGCTTTTCATTTAGACCACCAAGATATAGTATTATACATGATAATAGATTCTATTGTGGTATAATCACTGTTATAATCTATATAGTGTATTATAATTATCATAGAAATACATTAATACTTTATAGTGTATTATAATCACAGTTATAATCCATCATAGTGCATCATAATTAGGATAGTTGTAATACAAATTTTATATTGTATTATAATCACTGTTAAAAGGGTAAATTTGTTTCTCACCGATAGGGGTACTTTTGTGTAATGGAAAATGTTGATATTTTTATGTGGTGTGGTGTTGTGCGGTGTGGTGCGGTGTAGTGTCGTGTAGTGTGGTGCTAAAGCTGCAGTCGAAAAGGGGCTTTAGAGAGGTAAATGGGCATGGTCACCTGTCCTCTCGTCTTTCTTTGCATTCACATGCTCCAATAACACCCAGCTGCAGGCTCGCAGACCTCGCGAACGTTCATATGTGAGCGCCTGAGCGGTGCTGTCGGCAGTTATGTGCTTCTCTTTACATGAATCGCTGAGTCTCCTCCTCGTTACGTTGTCTCCCACCCAAGAAAGGATATGGGGCGCTGGTATCAATGGGATTGTGGGATTGTGGGGCTTAGCCCTCCCTACTTTATGGAGTAAAAAATATATTTTTTTATTATTAAAATGTTTTAGAAGAGATCATTTTATTTGCTGGTGGAACATAAAGCAGCAACAGCATCAAAAAGTTACAAGAAAACCACCAAATATGTCCAAATGGGCTGAATTATTTTAGCCAAAGCCAGCTTCCATTGACTATATTGAGTGCGTGATTGACAGCTTACATGCCACGCCTTCATGGCCTGCCTCATATTCTGAAGGGTAACAAACAACGGACGCGGAAGCGGCGCAGAAGCGGCACGTCTAAACATACGGCCCCATTATTTTCAATAGGGATGTGCCGAATACAAAATTATTGGCCGAAACCGAATACCGAATAGTGGAAACATTCCGCCGAAAACCGAATACCGAATAGCCGAATATTATTAATATATATTATGCGCATAATGTATTTTTATTACCATTTTTGTACCATTTGTTGTAAAGCTACCTTATTATGGCAAACGTGATTATGTCAAAACCATACAAAACTATAATAATAATAATAATAATCACCATTATCAGGGCTCAAAATTAACTTTTTGATTACATGATTTGAACATGCCATATCACGTATGTCATTATCAGCCCTACATTTATCATTGAACTTATTCTTTATGCCCAAATGATTGTATATTTTTTTTTAGCAGTTATAGAAATATTAGAACTTGATATCAAGGTGCCCACTCCTCCTTAGTGCCCACTCTTCCTACCGTCTGTCCCTCATCTATCCATCTAACTACAGAGTCCAGACAGGACCCTACATCTCACATCTTTTTTACTAGCCATGTGCCTATAGCCCCCGCCCCTACCCCACCCCACACCCCCCACCCCACACGCACGCACGCACGCACGCGCACGCACACGCACACGCACACACACACACACACACACACACACACACACACACACACACAGTGTGTGTCTCCATCTCTCTCTGGAAGAGGTTGAACATGAACTCAGCAGCCAAACCGAGACGCTCGCTGACAAACACTCTGACAAGCTTCACACAACTAACACCAGTGACAGAGACGACATCCTTATGCATGGTTGTTGTTAGCCCTTAGCACTGACTAGTGCTATGCTCTGTAGCAACAAAGAATTGACAAACAGCACTCAACTAACTGCTATCTTTGTCAATCAAAATCGCGGAGGCTCTGCTCCTGCTCAATGAACACTTTAACGAGCTTGACGGAGGCACGCTGCCTGGCACGGAGCTAAGCTTACACAACGAGCGACAGGTCGCAATGTAGGCTACACTCGACTCGTTAGCCGGCAGCTGCGCAGACTAGTGAAGTGAAGTGAATGCGAGAGGAGTGAGTGAGTGAGTGAGTGAGGGAGGGGGGAGAGAGAGAGAATGTTTACTGATGCTGCGGCTGCTTTTTGAGAGATTATACTGGACCCCTGTTCTTCACACTATTCGGTGCTATACTATTCGGCCTCATCCCTAATTTTCAATGAACTAACCCACATCGGCGGCGTCAGACGCGCGCAGCCGCCGCCTCGCCTGCCGCGCCGATACGCTGCTGTTCTATTTTTAAGCGTTGCCGCGTGTTGAACATGTTCTCCCATGCTTCTCCCCACCAGGGGAAATTGATGTGCTGTGTGGCAGCGCGCCGCATCCAGTTGGGGTTACCACACGGCACTTCACGTGCGTCGATACCGCAACGTGACGCTGCGCAGCCGTCCGCGTTCAATGTGTGCTCCCCTTTACTAACCTCGCCCACCAGGCTTTCTGTGGGAAAGCCTGACTTACTTTTACTTGACTTAAGCCCTTTGCTCCTCTTGGGTGCATAGGCCGTTGACAAACGATCTCCATTTCACTCGGTTTTGGGCGGTTCTTTCAAGATTTCCCCAGTCGAGCCCACTCTCCGCCATTTCTGCCTCAACACTTCTTCTCCAGCTGTTCCTGGGGCGACCTCTTTTCCTTTTCCCTTGTGGGTTCCATTTCAGGGATTGTCGGGTGATGTTTGTTGCAGGTTTCCTGAGGGTGTGGCCAATCCAACTCCACTTTCTCTTTCTGATTTGTATGTCAATGGGATCCTGGCTTGTTCTTTTCCACAGGTCCACATTGGTCACTTTGTCTCTCCACCAGATGTGTAGGATTCTCCTGAGACATGTGTTGGTGAATGTTTGCAGCCTGTGTGTTGTGTGTTTTGTTGTCCGCCAAGTCTCCGATCCATACAGCATCACCTGTTTCACACTGGAGTTAAAGATGCGCATTTTGGTGTTGATGGAGATGTTCTTTGAGCTCCAGATCTTCCTGAGCATGTTGAACACCACTCTAGCCTTGTTAATTCGGCTCTTTATGTCGGCATCTGTCCCTCCGGTGGTGTCCACAACACTGCCTAGGTAAGTAAAAGATAATACCTCCTCTAGGGCAGTGTTGTTCATAAGGATTGGGTTGGTGGTTTTGGTGTGGATCTTGATCACCTTTGTCTTTGCTATATTGGGAGCAAGGCCGAGTTTTATTGCAGTCTGTGAGAGTGTGTCTGTCTTCTCTTGCATTTGTGTATGTGAGAGGAGCACTATGTCGTCCGCAAAATCCAGGTCATCCAGCTGTTCCCACATTGTCCACTGAATTCCATTCCTCCTCCCCTCAGTTGTTTCCTTCATGACCCAGTCAATTGCCAGGAGGAACAGGAATGGTAAAAGCAGGCATCCCTGCTTGACGCCCATCTTGACATCAAAGCTCTGGGAAAGCTGACCTGCATGCATGACTTTGCATGAGTTTCCATCGTATGAGTTCTTAATTAGGTTTGTGATCTTGGTGGGGATTCCATAGTGGTCCATTAGTTGCCATAGTGTTGCCCTGTCTAAACTGTCGAAAGCTTTCTCAAAGTCAAAGAAGTTGATGTACAAGGACGTGTTCCATTCAATAGACTGTCTTTTCCTCTTCCCAAATTCTCCCAAAGAGGCTGTAGAGCATGTTGGTGGATGTGTTTATGTCCACTTTAAGGGCTTCAGGTGGGATATTGTCAGGGCCAGCAGCCTTGCCGGTTTTCTGTTGCTTGATTGCAACTTTTATTTCAGTTTTTGTTGGTCTGTCACATTTGATTTTGAGTGGTATCCTGGCCTTAGGAATATACGTCTGTTCTGCTGGTGGTGGTCTGTTCAGAACCTCTTTGAAGTGCTCTACCCATCTTTCGAGTTGTTCTTCCAGGGTTGAAAGCAGTTGGCCGTTTTTGTCTGCAATTGGTTTGTTGCTGTGTCGATATGTTCCAGACAGCTTCCTTGTGATGTTATATAATTCCTTCATGTTCTTTTGAGAAGCTGCAAGTTCTGCCTCCTTAGCTAGCCTCTCTATCTGTGTTCTCTTGTCCCTCCTGATGTTCTGCCGCACTTCTTTATGGCACCTGTTGTACTCATGTTGTGCCAGTGCCTTTTCTGCTCTTGTCCTTGTGATGTTCACTTTTTCTTTCAGCTCTCTCCTCTGCTGGATAATGTTGAGGGTTTCTGGTGTTATCCACTCTTTGTGTTTTTGCGATCTTCTCCCCAAGGCCTCGTCACATGTTGAGCTCCAAGCAGCTTTTATGTGCTCCCACTCCTCATCTATTGTCCAATCTACCCTCTCTCTTAGCTGTAGTTCTGCGTTTTTCTCTATGAGGATATTTTTGAACTGCTTTGTTACTTGAGCATTGCTGAGATATTCAGTATTGTATTTTGCTCTTTGACCTTTGGCCCGATGGTATCTCTTCAACCTTAGCTTGAATTTCCCTACCAGGAGATGGTGATCTGAGGCTGCATCTGCCCCTCTTCTTGTCCTAACATCCTCCATGGCTCTTCTGAACTTTTTGCTGATGCAGATGTGGTCAATTAGATTTTCTGTGACATGATCTGGTGACACCTAAGTTGTTTTGTGGATTGTTTTATGGGGAAATACACTACCTCCAATGACTAGATTATTGTTGACACAGGTCTCTGCAAACATCTCGCCATTCTCATTCATTTTCCCCACGCCATGTTTCCCCATCACTGCCTCGTATCCCTCATTTTGGCCTCCAATTTTGGCGTTAAAGTCCCCCATCAGAATAACGAGGTCTCTGGCTCCTATACTATTGAGTAGGTGGTTTAAGCTGTCATAAAACCTGGCCTTGACTTCATCATCTGCGTCGTTGGTAGGTGCATAACACTGGATTATGTGGGCTTTCACTCTCCTGTTGTTAGTGTTGAAGGTTGCAGAGATGATGCGAGAGTTGATGGGTTTCCATGCAGTTAGAGCCTTTCTGGCATCCTTCGTCATCATAATGGCCACTCCCTCTGTATGAATCGCTCCCTCCTCTTCATGTCCAGAGTAAATAATGGACTGCCCACTGGCCAATTTGACCTCCCCCGACTGTGTCCATCTTGTTTCTGCCAGTCCCAGGACTGAGAGATTGTAGCGCTCCAATTCTTTTGCGACTGTTGCAGCCTTGCCAGCCTGGAACATGGTTCAAGGAGGTCAAGGCGGCGGTCAAGGCGGCATCCCGCAGTAGTTCTGACAGACCTGGACTATGCGGACGACATCAGCCTGCTCTCCGACAGCATGGAACAAGCACAAGAACTCCTGAACAGGGTGGAGATAGAGTGTGCCAAAGTTGGTCTCAGGCTAAATGCTAAGAAAACTGAGGTTATCACCTATAACCTACCTGATCACTCACCTCTGACAACAACAGAAGGAGCTGTGTTGAAGGAAGTCAAGGACTTCAAGTACCTGGGTGCATGGGTCGACTCAACTGAGAAAGACCTCAAAGTAAGGAAGGCACTCGCTTGGAGGGCCCTGAACGGCATGAACAGTGTATGGAACTCTAGCCTCCCCCGCCAAATCAAACTTAGCTTCTTCTTTGCAACAGTGGAGTCTGTTCTCCTCTATGGCAGTGCATGCTGGACCCTGAAGCCAACCCTGCAGAAGTCTCTAAATGGGTGCTACACTAGAATGTTGCGTGCAGTACTCAACATCAACAGGAGCGCACATGTTACCAACAGGAGCCTGTATGAGGGAATACCAAGGGTAAGCGAGAAAATTGCCACCAGAAGAATGAGACTAGCAGGACACTGCCAAAGACACCAGGAGCTTCCAGCCAGCAAATTGGTACTGTGGGAGCCAACACATGGGCACCGGTCGCGAGGACGTCCCACAAGAACATACGTGGACATACTCAAGGAAGACGTAGGGACACAGAACACCAATGAGCTGACCAGATGTATGGAGAACCGAGATGACTGGAAACAACGATGGAGGGCTCGTCTGAGGACGACCTAGATAGATATGTTCCATGTCCCCATAGGAATGGATTTTCTTGGTGTCAGAAGGTGTGTCGGCTTCACAGCTCCCTTGCGGGTTTTGCTGGGACGCGTCATAGTCCCAACTGCTGGGGCACCTTCCTCGACCAGGTGTGTGATTTGGTTTTCATTTGTCATCGTTTCTGTAACTACCGTTTTTTTTACAAGATGGGGAAGTTACCCCCACGCCCAACCCCAAACCTGGAGGACCAGGGGACTGCTTTGTCTGCCTCCTCCCCTTTGACCTGTCCGGTTTGGTTAAACCTGCCAGGGGTATAAACCCCCTCCGGCATAGCTCTCAGGTTCACTGGAGTACGCAAGCCTCTCCACCACGTCAAGGTGCAGTCCAGGAGAGGAAAAAGCCTGGTGTGGGAAAGCCTGGTGATCGTTAACAACGGGCGGTTTGATCCGGCCTAGGCGGAAACCACAAGCCGAAGAAGCGGCGTCGCTTTGTTTTGCTTCCCTCCGTTTGTTTCCCCAATCCCTATTAAAATGCTCGAGTAGCCTAGTGTAGTCTTGCCAGTCGCTACGAGTTGGACTAAAAGATGCATATCCCAAACATATTTTTCAAAAGCGAAACTACGTTGCATCAAGGTGTTTATTAGGTAGGCCCTAAAAGTATGTCCTTGAGCGCAGGGGAATTATTTTGGGTTAAAACTGAATCCGGTTTGAGTCCTTTGAGTACTACAACATGACGTAAAGTGGTTTCCTCTCCCGACCGGATCAAACCTCGAAAAGTGAAGTGATCTCAGACTATCCACAACTTTCCGACATCCCATCGTGCATTGCGCAGAAGTTGCACGGAGCTTCCGGCGCCGCAGCTGAGTGCGATCTACATGCTCACAACGGTTGCATCTGCAACGCGACGTGAGCTTGTATGTCTACTGTTAACCGGAAGTGTGGTGCAAAAACGTCTCCAGTAAATTCCCGCGGAAAGAGGTGGATATTCTTCTTACCATTGTTTGGGCTGACAGAAATCAGCCCAAAGAACACGCCCAGGCCTGTGACATCACTGTGTGAGTATCATTGAGCTGGGTGATTGACATTTAGTCACCATTTGGGCTAATTTCAATCAGCCCCTTGGACATGCATGCTCACCACGTCACTGGCTTTTGACCAATGACAAGTTTACAAGCTTGTCTGTTTGAGGAAGAGGATTATATAATGGCATCGCGGGGCTATTCAAATGGACATATGATCTACCCCCCCAAGTTCACACTTCGACAACTGTCTTAACAAAGAAACACCCCCCAAACATTGAATCACCACTGCACCACTGGTGCAGAGGGAGACAGGGAGTGTGTTCTTAAACCCCCCCCCCCCCTTATGAAGAACATTCATGGGGGGCCCACAGTGAATCCTTGTACCCAGGGCCCAGAATTTGATGTGACGCCCCTGACAATGAGATTGGCAAGTCTGCACCTTCACCTACGGACAGTTCAGCATCACCAAACGGCCCGCACCCCCTCTGAACTTCAATAATTGTTACAATCTGTGTCTTTCTTAACCTTTACAATACTCATGCAGAACTGTGTTTGAAAGTTAATTAGGTTTTGTAATGGAGCTCCGTCGTTAAATTTGCAAATATTGTATTATCAAACTGGTTGTCCTCGAAATGTAAAGGGCTGAGAATCACTGATGTGCAAGTATAGGCTACAGAGAGATCAGACAAATAATAAGTGGGCGTAAATATTTGATCTATCTGAAACTCAACAGTTTTTCTCCTTCCCGCCCTCTGCCGCTCAGGTTGAAGAGCGCATCGCTGCATGCATGGCTGGCTGACATCTCACCGGGGATGTCTTCCCTCCACCTGGAGCTCAACACGGACAAGACTGAGCTTCTCTTCTTGCCAGGTAAGGCCTGCCGCATCTCTATAGACTGATTTCCTGAGCGCCGGCTTGTGGAGCACATCAGGGACTGATCATAAGTCCGACCTCTCAATATTCCGACCAGGTTAACATTCACCAGGTTAGCATTCACCAGCGTCGGCAGGTTAGCATTTCATCAGATTAGCGTTCATCAGCTTCGGCAGGTTAGCATTTCACCAGGTTAGCATTCAAGTTTAGGTTTAGGTGGTCGGGTCAGAATAATGGGAGGTCGGAAAAATGGGAGGTCGGAACTGTGACATGGCACCAGCGCGTCGCCATTACTGCGGGTCCTGCGTACAACCAGGGAAACCAATACAAAACACTCATGGCTTCCTGAGGCTGCATGCTATCATTAGGAGGAGTAGCTAACTAAACGTTTCCATAACCTACTGTGCTGTTCTTTGTAGGAACAAAGTCCTTTAAAGCCCCTCTCATAGTAGGCACCGCAGTGATAAGCTATCCACCGCGGTGTAGTCTTTTTAAGTCATAAAACTACAACATTGCGTCATTACTCGTGGTGAAGAGCTATCCACCGCGAACCCCGACACATCTCTCTGTTTTTACTATCAGATAGATCGGCCCATCACCCCGTTCACTGATGGGTCGATCTAGACCAGTCAGTCACAGTGATAGGACTTCACCGTGACTGACTATGATGGCCTCCACTTGTTTTCTCACTTTAGGTGGATAGCTTATCACCTAAAATTTGCGGTGATAGGCTCTTCACCGCGGACTCTGATAAGGGCTTTAGTTGATCTTTTTTATCCACTTCTGGTGAACATCTTTGCACTGCGTTTTTCGTTGCATTTTGGAAATCCGAAACCCTCGAAAGCATTTTTCAGGCGAAGGAGAGAGAGAGCAAGGAGAGTGTTGACAGTTGCGAAAATCGGAAAATAAATCAACCCTGGTCCAAAAATAAATACAAGCGGGAGTGTGCAAACGTGATTGACATAACGTGAGGTAGATTTCTTATTTATCTACGCGCTCCGAAATTCACTCCAATACTCAGCCCGAAAAACGAAGCTGTGTGCAACGACCTTAAAGGACAACTCCTCCCTAAAACACTTCTAGGCTCATTTTCCTACTTATATTGATCCCAAATGACTGTCCATGGGGTCTATTAGGCAGAAATGCCCCTGTTGTCCAGTTTCCCCAGCAGAACCCAGCAGCTGTCATAGCATAGAGTGGAGCCTATAAGCCTATCACTTTTATACTATTTGGTGTATTCAAAAGTGATTTTTTGCCATTACAAACACATCCATGCCTTGGTTGTCCAACACAAGCCACCACAATCTCATAAATAATGTTTTGGGGTGAGCATTCGGCACAGGTGCCAATCAAAGTGACTGTACTGGCCAATCACAGGGCATCTTTTCCGGGACTTGGCAAAACACATAAGAGAATAACATCTGTTTAGCAGAGTGTGAGGGCTTGTGTGGGACAACGATGACATGGATGTGTTTGTAATGACAACTAGTACCTAGGGTTGCCACCTTTCAGAAATTGAAATAAGGAACACCTCTTCCGGGCACGCGGTGCGTGCGTTCCGTAGAATAGTTATAACTATAACACACAACATGGTATAACCTATATTGTTTTGCAGTTTGAAGTGGCCAATTGTTTCTAAAATATGAATAAGTTAATTTTGTATGAAATAAAGCAATAGAATGATTTGAACCTGGCTCTTGTATTGGGTCACTTGGTGGTCAGTAAAGAGAAGGTAGTCAAGAAACCATTAAGTCATATACTTAAAGTTTAAAGTGCTTTATTAGCAACGAAGATTAAACATGTTTTACTTTAGGCTGAATAGGCTTCACTAGCCTGAACCTGAGCATAGCCTAGTTTAAAGTGCTTTATTAGCAATGAACATTGAACATTTTTACTTTAGGCTGAATAGGCTTCACTAGCCTAAACCTGAGCATAGCCTATTTTATGAACATTGATGACACCACGGTTATAGGACTAATATCCAACGATGATGAGAGGGCCTATAGGAGGGAAATTGAAGAGCTAACCCTATGGTGCCAGAATAACAATCTCTCTCTAAATGTTAGTAAAACAAAAGAGATCATCGTTGACTTTAGGAAGTCTAAAGTCAATCACAGTCCCTTAACCATAAATGGTTCACCTGTAGACATAGTGGACAGTTTCAAATTCCTGGGTGTTCACATAACAAACTCACTCACATGGTCTCTAAACAGCAAAGGTATCTTTAAGAAAGCGCAGCAGCGATTGTACTTTCTGAGGCGCCTCAGGAGATTTGGCCTGAGCACCAAGGCTCTTGTAAATTTCTATCGCTGTACCATAGAAAGTGTTTTGACAGGATGCATCACAGTGTGGTTTGGTAACGTGACTGTTCAAGACAGTAAACAGTTACAGAGAATTGTGAAGAGAGCTGCCAAAATCATTGGCACAGAATTACCACAGCTACACACAATCTATAACACACGCTGTAAGAAAAAGACAGAGAACATCTTAAAGGACAGCAGTCATCCCGCCCATTCCCTGTTCTATCTCCTCCCATCCAAAAAACGTTACCAGAGCATCTCATCGCACACCACCCGTCTCAGTAATAGTTTTATGCTCAAGCAATCAGGTTGCTTAACGAAGAGATGAAAGCGAGACCTAGGTAGTCAGGTGCACTGTACGCAGTTTTTAAACTGTACACTGTTACACTGTATGGTTTTTGTTGTCTTTGGGTTGTCTTGGGTGACTTGCTGTTGTCTTGTTGTTGTGGGTTGATGTTTTTTGTGTGTAATAAGGCTGAGAGTGCTCCTGGCACAAGCATTTCATTGTATGTCTGTACGTGTATGGATAAGCATTTGACTAATAAACCTGAACCTGAACATGAACATTTTTACTTTAGGCTGAATAGGCTTCACTAGCCTAAACCTGAGCATATACCCAGGGGGCAAACCAGCCTTTTTTTAGGAAACCTGCATTTGCCCCGACATAAAAGGTTGTCCACCAGAAATATTATCTATGACCCAGTAGGATCACAACCTATATGGACAACCCGGTCAATTTGTACGGCAAAGTTCCAATATGGCCGCCTCAATATTAGCCCCTATTAGTTTTAATGGGGGGTGAATAGGGAAAATTTTTAAACTGAGGGATATTTCCACGAAACTTCACAGGTTGATCAATGGTATACATATGAACATTTTTTGTATTGCAAGTTTCCATGAAATCCAATATGGCCGCCACAATATGGCCGCCATAATGTAAGGACCCAGAAAATAGGTTTTGCCTCTAACTTCTGAACCAGATGAGCTAGAAACGCAAACTTGGTGTCTATTTCATGGTGTCTGACCATGGGAGACTCAATGGAATAGCTAATTTTATTATTGGGTGTGTCTGGACCTTTATTGTGAATATTTGCAAGATGGTGGATTCCCAAAATAGAGCTTTAACATAATTTCTACCATGATTGTTGACTGCTTTTGCAAATACAAGCAATATGAATCCATATGCTAAGATTTATGGCACAGAAGGGACTTATACCTGTATTCTTCTTGAGTTTGCATGTTGTCAAAATGGCTGTAAACGAGATATTATATTTCCTGTCCGATTCTACTGTATGTAGTTGTAGCAATGACTTCAGATAAAATCAGAGACCAAAACAATGTATCTTAGAAATTATTTTTTTATTTAAAAAATTAATAAAAAAAGAGAGAGATTATCTCAATGAAATGAATGCAACTGCCTTTTTGGGTCTTTCACACATAGACATGCACATGCTTTCCAACAACTTCAGCTTCAGGGAAATTATAATGAACACATGATTAAAACAGGCTGCATTATAATGCAAATAATTGCTAGTCACTATCACTGTCATGTGTACCTATCCTGCTGCATCTTGTCTCCAGTCCTTGGCAACGACACCCCAAGTAGCATGCAATTCCCTTCTTCGCACATGAAGTTCAATCACCCGAGAGAGACTTGGAGTAGAACCGCTGCTCCTTCACTTGGAAAGGAGTCAGCTTAGGTGGTTCGGGCATCTAGTACGGATGCCCCCCGAGCGCCTTCCTAGGAAGGTCCTCGATGCACGTCCCACTGGGAGGAGACCCTGTCGCAGACCTAAGACCAGATGGAAGGATTATATCTCCAGACTGGCCTGGGAACGCCTCGGTATACTCCCAGAGGGAGTGGAGGAAGTTACGCAGGATAAGGAAATCTGGAAGTCTCAGTTGGAACCGTTACCCCCGCGACCCGATTCCGGATAAGCGGTTGAAGATGGATGGATGGATGGATGGCACATGAACAGTTTTTTCTGGCAGCCTTTGATACAGCTACATGATATTGCCTTGTCCATTGATATAGGCCAGACTGGCTCTGTAGATGGACAGGGGACTGCCTTCCCATCACTGAGAGACCATCCATATTCAGTGAAGCAAGGGATGTCTGGCTTCGCGATGTGTGCAGTTTTATCTATTATGGCTGCAAGAGCAGCTCTTTTCAGGTGCAGGCCAAAGGCATTTTCTGTAGGTGGCAGCAGCTTCAACAGGGTTGATCGGTTATTTAGGAACTTGTACACTCTCAGCTTTGCCAGGTCAAAGTCCTCCGAATGGTCAGCTTTTGATGCATATAAAGCTATCGTGAGGTCTCTTGCCTGATTCTTGACATCCTCTGAGAGGGAATAAGAGGAATTTTCACCAAACTCCTGAAGTGCAGGGAGATCTATTCTAGACCCATGCTGGTCTTGAACCATGCCTTCTTTCCAGTGAAAAAGGGATAGCTGGTGGTATCTCTGCCACTCAGGCTGTGAATAAAGGGCAGGGCACGACACTGTGCGAGTCCAAGGGCTGAGACCATGTGATGGATAGGAAGATATGCATCCTGCTCTGTTCTCACCCACAGCTCTGGAAGGTCTAGGAGGTGGGTGGCAGCATGATATAGATGCCTATATCATGCTGCCGCCATGGGAAGGCAGTCCCCTGTCCATCTACAGAGCCAGCCTGGCCTATATCAATGGACAAGGCAATATCATGTAGCTGTATCAAAGGCTGCCAGAAAAACTGTTCATGTGCGAAGAAGGGAATTGCATGCTACTTGGGGTGTCGTTGCCAAGGACTGGAGACAAGATGCAGCAGGATAGGTACACATGACAGTGATAGTGACTAGCAATTATTTGCATTATAATGCAGCCTGTTTTAATCATGTGTTCATTATAATTTCCCTGAAGCTGAAGTTGTTGGAAAGCATGTACATGTCTATGTGTGAAAGACCCAAAAAGGCAGTTGCATTCATCTCATTGAGATAATCTCTCTCTTTTTTATTAATTTTTTTAATAAAAAAAATAATTTCTAAGATACATTGTTTTGGTCTCTGATTTTATCTGAAGTCATTGCTACAACTACATACAGTAGAATCGGACAGGAAATATAATACCTTGTTTACAGCCATTTTGACAACATGCAAACTCAAGAATAATACAGGTATAAGTCCCTTCTGTGCCATAAATCTTAGCAAATGGATTCATATTGCTTGTATTTGCAAAAGCAGTCAACAATCATGGTAGAAATTATGTTAAAGCTCTATTTTGGGAGTCCACCATCTTGCAAATATGCACAATAAAGGTCCAGACACACCCAATAATAAAATTAGCTATTCCATTGAGTCTCCCATGGTCAGACACCATGAAATAGACACCAAGTTTGCGTTTCTAGCTCATCTGGTTCAGAAGTTAGAGGCAAAACCTATTTTCTGGGTCCTTACATTATGGCGGCCATATTGTGGCGGCCATATTGGATTTCATGGAAACTTGCAATACAAAAAAATTTCATATGTATACCATTGATCAACCTGTGAAGTTTCGTGGAAATATCCCTCAGTTTAAATTTGTTTCCTATTCACCCCCCATTAAAACTAATAGGGGCTAATATTGAGGCGGCCATATTGGAACTTTGCCGTACAAATTGACCGGGTTGTCCATATAGGTTGTGATCCTACTGGGTCATAGATAATATTTCTGGTGGACAACCTTTTATGTCGGGGCAAATGCAGCACACCTTCCTTTTCCCCCTGGGTAATAACCTATTTTATAAAGTGTCTACTGTCTACAATCTACTGTCTTGACACTCGAACCAAAATTGTTCTATAGATCATAATCTACAAATTGGAAGTGAAAAATAAACTTTAACACAAATTTAAAATGAAAACCAAAAATTACATGTACACGGAACCCCACTATAGGCAGAGCGTAGAGCGCACCACAGCCTCAGCGACTGCGAGCCGCCTCACAGGCGGTCCTTCGTGCCTCTCCCTCCTTTTGCTGTCTTTTCCTGTGTTTTATTTCATTCATTATTGTTAAATTCTGTGTTGAGGGTTGTGTGACAGACCTTTATGGGGCATTTGGTTAAATACGGAACAAACCGCGTTCCGTATTGGTTCAATACGGAACGCATCTTTTAATTGTCCAATACGGAACGATTCCGTATAATACGGAACGGGTGGCAACCCTACTAGTACCACATTCATGAAAAAATAAATACACTTTTGACCACAACAAATAGTATAAAAGTGATAGGCTTATAAGCTCCACTCTATGCTATGAGAGCTGCTGTGCTCTGCTGGGGAAACTGGACAGCAGGGGCGTTTCTGCCTAATAGACCCCAAGGACAGTCATTTTGGATCAATATAAGTAGGAAAACGAGCCTAGAAGTGTTTTAGGGAGGAGTTGTCCTTTAACTCCTCGTCCAGCATAAATAGCAGATCTACAAGCTTACAGCGCGGCACTCGGTGTCGCGCTGTGAGCTTGTATATCTGCTATTTTTCAATAGCTAAAGGCCCCTCCACCTTGGGCCCTAGAGTTAGGTTTGCAGCCAAAACTCAGGTGAACATACCCTCCTTTTCATCGTGCTAAATTGCTCCATCACTTAATCCAGTAAACCTACTCCAATCTGTGCAACGTGACAATTAATTGGTCTCTCTGTTCAAATTTCGCGAGGAACATTGTCCAAGGTCAAGGGAAGAAGACTTCATTGGCATTACTTTTTATAATTAGGGATTTGATGAACCACTCAAACCCAATATCTTCACTGTCGGGCAGAAACCTCGTATCTCCAAGTTTCAAATTTGTAACTTTTTTTCGCAAAGCATAGACAAGGCCGTCGCACAAAGTAGTGAAAACAGCAGATGTGTGCTTGTAGATCGGCTGTTTTCACAAGTTTAAATCGCTTTTAAAACGATAAATACAAAACAAACGGTTTTGGACATACAAGGTTTCCAGCCAACAACGACGATATACTTACAGTGGTTGGCTGGAGTCCCCCAGGGGTCTATACCATCTTTCCCCTCTACATTAAATATCCAAATAGACAATCTACAAGCTCACATTGACTATTATCGCCAAATAGGGGTTCATGTCGCTACAAGTTTTATGAATCCCTCCTTTTGCCCCAGATTCATACAGCTCTATGTCCTCGGGGGGTTTGGACAGTTGACACGTGTGTTTGTGAATATCGAAGCGTGTGTGCGTGTGTGTGTGTCTCCCGAAGGGACAGTAGTGTCCCCATGTGTTCCTCCTGTGTCCCTGCTGAGCCCTCTCCCGGGGGTTAATACCCATGCCAGAACTGTCCTCATTAGACCATACGTACGTGGTCATCTCCGGTCCTGAGGGACCAAGGTGGAGCTGTGCTGTGAGTAGGGGCGTCACAAGGGGGGAGGAAAGTGGGACTGACCCACTAAGCACGCCGTCTAAAAGTGGTCTAATAGTGGTATAGATTTGAAAGTTTTTTAGTTGTCTAAACTTAGAGTAGACGACTAATAGACTTCTAATAGTCGTTTAAATGTAGACGGTCTATATTTAGACGACTATTAGAAGTCTATTAGTCGTCTAGTCTAAGTTTAGACAACTAAAAAACTTTCAAATCTATACCACTATTAGACCACTTTTAGACGGCGTGCTCAGTGGGGAGTTACTAGGGCCCAAGGCGGAGGGGCCTTAATTATTTTATACTTTAGCTATTCAGGTATACAAGCTCGCAACTTGTAGATCTGCGATTTTTGAATAGTCGTGAAAATGTGTGCAAATCTTTGAATAATGTGTACTTTTTAAGCGAACACTTGTAACTCAAATTTTGCTTCTGGGGGGGTCCCTGGAATTCATTATTTTGAGATGGGGGTCAGTAGCCAAATACGTATCATTTTGGGGGTCTTTCAGATGAAAAAGTTAGAGCACCACTGACAAAGAAAATCTTTTTTTTTTTTTTTTTTTTTAATAGCAGATATTCAAGCTCACAGCGCGGCACTTGGTGCCGCGCTGTGAGCTTGTATATCTGCTATTTTTCAATAGTTTATGTTGTTTATGTTTAGTCTATATATTGTGTATTTGTGTGCGTGCGTGCGTGCGTGCGTGCGTCCGTGCGTGCATAATGTAAGGACCCAGAAAATAGGTTTTGCCTCTAACTTCTGAACCAGATGAGCTAGAAACGCAAACTTGGTGTCTATTTCATGGTGTCTGACCATGGGAGACTCAATGGAATAGCTAATTTTATTATTGGGTGTGTCTGGACCTTTATTGTGAATATTTGCAAGATGGTGGATTCCCAAAATAGAGCTTTAACATAATTTCTACCATGATTGTTGACTGCTTTTGCAAATACAAGCAATATGAATCCATATGCTAAGATTTATGGCACAGAAGGGACTTATACCTGTATTCTTCTTGAGTTTGCATGTTGTCAAAATGGCTGTAAACGAGATATTATATTTCCTGTCCGATTCTACTGTATGTAGTTGTAGCAATGACTTCAGATAAAATCAGAGACCAAAACAATGTATCTTAGAAATTATTTTTTTATTTAAAAAATTAATAAAAAAAGAGAGAGATTATCTCAATGAAATGAATGCAACTGCCTTTTTGGGTCTTTCACACATAGACATGCACATGCTTTCCAACAACTTCAGCTTCAGGGAAATTATAATGAACACATGATTAAAACAGGCTGCATTATAATGCAAATAATTGCTAGTCACTATCACTGTCATGTGTACCTATCCTGCTGCATCTTGTCTCCAGTCCTTGGCAACGACACCCCAAGTAGCATGCAATTCCCTTCTTCGCACATGAAGTTCAATCACCCGAGAGAGACTTGGAGTAGAACCGCTGCTCCTTCACTTGGAAAGGAGTCAGCTTAGGTGGTTCGGGCATCTAGTACGGATGCCCCCCGAGCGCCTTCCTAGGAAGGTCCTCGATGCACGTCCCACTGGGAGGAGACCCTGTCGCAGACCTAAGACCAGATGGAAGGATTATATCTCCAGACTGGCCTGGGAACGCCTCGGTATACTCCCAGAGGGAGTGGAGGAAGTTACGCAGGATAAGGAAATCTGGAAGTCTCAGTTGGAACCGTTACCCCCGCGACCCGATTCCGGATAAGGGGTTGAAGATGGATGGATGGATGGATGGCACATGAACAGTTTTTTCTGGCAGCCTTTGATACAGCTACATGATATTGCCTTGTCCATTGATATAGGCCAGACTGGCTCTGTAGATGGACAGGGGACTGCCTTCCCATCACTGAGAGACCATCCATATTCAGTGAAGCAAGGGATGTCTGGCTTCGCGATGTGTGCAGTTTTATCTATTATGGCTGCAAGAGCAGCTCTTTTCAGGTGCAGGCCAAAGGCATTTTCTGTAGGTGGCAGCAGCTTCAACAGGGTTGATCGGTTATTTAGGAACTTGTACACTCTCAGCTTTGCCAGGTCAAAGTCCTCCGAATGGTCAGCTTTTGATGCATATAAAGCTATCGTGAGGTCTCTTGCCTGATTCTTGACATCCTCTGAGAGGGAATAAGAGGAATTTTCACCAAACTCCTGAAGTGCAGGGAGATCTATTCTAGACCCATGCTGGTCTTGAACCATGCCTTCTTTCCAGTGAAAAAGGGATAGCTGGTGGTATCTCTGCCACTCAGGCTGTGAATAAAGGGCAGGGCACGACACTGTGCGAGTCCAAGGGCTGAGACCATGTGATGGATAGGAAGATATGCATCCTGCTCTGTTCTCACCCACAGCTCTGGAAGGTCTAGGAGGTGGGTGGCAGCATGATATAGATGCCTATATCATGCTGCCGCCATGGGAAGGCAGTCCCCTGTCCATCTACAGAGCCAGCCTGGCCTATATCAATGGACAAGGCAATATCATGTAGCTGTATCAAAGGCTGCCAGAAAAACTGTTCATGTGCGAAGAAGGGAATTGCATGCTACTTGGGGTGTCGTTGCCAAGGACTGGAGACAAGATGCAGCAGGATAGGTACACATGACAGTGATAGTGACTAGCAATTATTTGCATTATAATGCAGCCTGTTTTAATCATGTGTTCATTATAATTTCCCTGAAGCTGAAGTTGTTGGAAAGCATGTACATGTCTATGTGTGAAAGACCCAAAAAGGCAGTTGCATTCATTTCATTGAGATAATCTCTCTCTTTTTTATTAATTTTTTTAATAAAAAAAATAATTTCTAAGATACATTGTTTTGGTCTCTGATTTTATCTGAAGTCATTGCTACAACTACATACAGTAGAATCGGACAGGAAATATAATACCTTGTTTACAGCCATTTTGACAACATGCAAACTCAAGAATAATACAGGTATAAGTCCCTTCTGTGCCATAAATCTTAGCAAATGGATTCATATTGCTTGTATTTGCAAAAGCAGTCAACAATCATGGTAGAAATTATGTTAAAGCTCTATTTTGGGAGTCCACCATCTTGCAAATATGCACAATAAAGGTCCAGACACACCCAATAATAAAATTAGCTATTCCATTGAGTCTCCCATGGTCAGACACCATGAAATAGACACCAAGTTTGCGTTTCTAGCTCATCTGGTTCAGAAGTTAGAGGCAAAACCTATTTTCTGGGTCCTTACATTATGGCGGCCATATTGTGGCGGCCATATTGGATTTCATGGAAACTTGCAATACAAAAAATGTTCATATGTATACCATTGATCAACCTGTGAAGTTTCGTGGAAATATCCCTCAGTTTAAATTTGTTCCCTATTCACCCCCCATTAAAACTAATAGGGGCTAATATTGAGGCGGCCATATTGGAACTTTGCCGTACAAATTGACCGGGTTGTCCATATAGGTTGTGATCCTACTGGGTCATAGATAATATTTCTGGTGGACAACCTTTTATGTCGGGGCAAATGCAGCACACCTTCCTTTTCCCCCTGGGTAATAACCTATTTTATAAAGTGTCTACTGTCTACAATCTACTGTCTTGACACTCGAACCAAAATTGTTCTATAGATCATAATCTACAAATTGGAAGTGAAAAATAAACTAAACACAAATTTAAAATGAAAACCAAAAATTACATGTACACGGAACCCCACTATAGGCAGAGTGTAGAGCGCACCACAGCCTCAGCGACTGCGAGCCGCCTCACAGGCGGTCCTTCGTGCCTCTCCCTCCTTTTGCTGTCTTTTCCTGTGTTTTATTTCATTCATTATTGTTAAATTCTGTGTTGAGGGTTGTGTGACAGACCTTTATGGGGCATTTGGTTAAATACGGAACAAACCGCGTTCCGTATTGGTTCAATACGGAACGCATCTTTTAATTGTCCAATACGGAACGATTCCGTATAATACGGAACGGGTGGCAACCCTACTAGTACCACATTCATGAAAAAATAAATACACTTTTGACCACAACAAATAGTATAAAAGTGATAGGCTTATAAGCTCCACTCTATGCTATGAGAGCTGCTGTGCTCTGCTGGGGAAACTGGACAGCAGGGGCGTTTCTGCCTAATAGACCCCAAGGACAGTCATTTTGGATCAATATAAGTAGGAAAACGAGCCTAGAAGTGTTTTAGGGAGGAGTTGTCCTTTAACTCCTCGTCCAGCATAAATAGCAGATCTACAAGCTTACAGCGCGGCACTCGGTGTCGCGCTGTGAGCTTGTATATCTGCTATTTTTCAATAGCTAAAGGCCCCTCCACCTTGGGCCCTAGAGTTAGGTTTGCAGCCAAAACTCAGGTGAACATACCCTCCTTTTCATCGTGCTAAATTGCTCCATCACTTAATCCAGTAAACCTACTCCAATCTGTGCAACGTGACAATTAATTGGTCTCTCTGTTCAAATTTCGCGAGGAACATTGTCCAAGGTCAAGGGAAGAAGACTTCATTGGCATTACTTTTTATAATTAGGGATTTGATGAACCACTCAAACCCAATATCTTCACTGTCGGGCAGAAACCTCGTATCTCCAAGTTTCAAATTTGTAACTTTTTTTCGCAAAGCATAGACAAGGCCGTCGCACAAAGTAGTGAAAACAGCAGATGTGTGCTTGTAGATCGGCTGTTTTCACAAGTTTAAATCGCTTTTAAAACGATAAATACAAAACAAACGGTTTTGGACATACAAGGTTTCCAGGCAACAACGACGATATACTTACAGTGGTTGGCTGGAGTCCCCCAGGGGTCTATACCATCTTTCCCCTCTACATTAAATATCCAAATAGACAATCTACAAGCTCACATTGACTATTATCGCCAAATAGGGGTTCATGTCGCTACAAGTTTTATGAATCCCTCCTTTTGCCCCAGGTTCATACAGCTCTATGTCCTCGGGGGGTTTGGACAGTTGACACGTGTGTTTGTGAATATCGAAGCGTGTGTGCGTGTGTGTGTGTCTCCCGAAGGGACAGTAGTGTCCCCATGTGTTCCTCCTGTGTCCCTGCTGAGCCCTCTCCCGGGGGTTAATACCCATGCCAGAACTGTCCTCATTAGACCATACGTACGTGGTCATCTCCGGTCCTGAGGGACCAAGGTGGAGCTGTGCTGTGAGTAGGGGCGTCACAAGGGGGGAGGAAAGTGGGACTGACCCACTAAGCACGCCGTCTAAAAGTGGTCTAATAGTGGTATAGATTTGAAAGTTTTTTAGTTGTCTAAACTTAGAGTAGACGACTAATAGACTTCTATAGTCGTTTAAATGTAGACGGTCTATATTTAGACGACTATTAGAAGTCTATTAGTCGTCTAGTCTAAGTTTAGACAACTAAAAAACTTTCAAATCTATACCACTATTAGACCACTTTTAGACGGCGTGCTCAGTGGGGAGTTACTAGGGCCCAAGGCGGAGGGGCCTTAATTATTTTATACTTTAGCTATTCAGGTATACAAGCTCGCAACTTGTAGATCTGCGATTTTTGAATAGTCGTGAAAATGTGTGCAAATCTTTGAATAATGTGTACTTTTTAAGCGAACACTTGTAACTCAAATTTTGCTTCTGGGGGGGTCCCTGGAATTCATTATTTTGAGATGGGGGTCAGTAGCCAAATACGTATCATTTTGGGGGTCTTTCAGATGAAAAAGTTAGAGCACCACTGACAAAGAAAATCTTTTTTTTTTTTTTTTTTTTTAATAGCAGATATTCAAGCTCACAGCGCGGCACTTGGTGCCGCGCTGTGAGCTTGTATATCTGCTATTTTTCAATAGTTTATGTTGTTTATGTTTAGTCTATATATTGTGTATTTGTGTGCGTGCGTGCGTTCGTGCGTGCGTCCGTGCGTGCGTGCGTGTGTGTGTGTCCTTATGGCTGCTTGGTGCAAAATGAATTTCCGCAAGGACAAATAAAGCATCTATCTATCCACCTCTTTCCGCGGGAGTTTGCTGGAGGCGACTGGAGATTATTTGGACCACACTTCCGGTTTAACAGCAGACATACAAGCTCACGTCGCGTCGCAGATGCAGCCTGTGAGCTTGTAAATCACACTCGGCTGCGGCGCCGGAAGCTCGGTAGGGGAGAGCGGGATAAACTGAGACACTTTTTACATTTGCTCCCCTCTAGGCGAACTAAAAAATATATCAGTAAAAATGTACACATTTCCCAGTAATTTGGGATGTTTCCTAACAATGGAAGATATCAGAACATATTCAAGACAAAAGGCAGAGAAAATATGATTGTTTTAAAAAAAGTGGTCTTGTGTCTCAGTTTACCCCAGGACCGGGATAAACTGAGACAGACCAGATAAATCAACGGGGTAAAGTGATCCAGTCACTTTTTTCACTTTAAAACTACCATAAAAACACAAAAACCCGGTTAACCGGGTTAAATATGCGCAATACTAAAATGTACATAGCAGACATTCTTTTAATAGGCTTTGTCCTGTCATTTCCACCCATTTGTCAAATAATGTGACACATGGGCAGAAGGAAGAAACTAAAAACCCTATAAAAAATTGATAGAAGGGTTTACCAAACTTTCCTCAGTTGATCCTTATGTAATTTTTCCTGTAGAATCTATTTCTGCAAAGTATATTGTTGTATTGTGCATAACTAATGAAATAATTAGCATATTTAGTCAAATGTAGTCAAATATGCTAATTATCTCATTAATTATGCACAATACAAAGACATTTATATCAGAAATGGATTCTACAGGGGAAAATACATAAGAACCAGTAAGACTCCCTAATCGGGAGATAAGCGACCGTCAGGTCGCAGCGTGATTTTAGGGAAAAATGTGTAGGAGCAGTGTCCAAAAATGTGTTTGAAAAAATCGGCCAGATGGTGGCGCTATATGGGACAGATCCATGTTGATGACATGAGTGTATACATACTGTGTACCGATTTGCGTGATTTTAGGGCAAAATCTGTAGGAGCAGTGTCCACAAATGTTTTTGAAAAAATCGGCCAGCTTTCTCCCTGTCTATCATGTTGGGATAATGTGAGATAGTGTCTCACTTTACCCCGAAGCAATTGTCTCACTTTACCCCACAGCCACATTTTGGGAAAAGGGATATTTTTTATCAATTCAGGGTAATCTTCAGCTAGCATCTATCACATGGATTTATAAGTTGGTAGTTCATCAACATGTATGATGTAAAATGTTCTCCCTGCACCAATTTGCTTTGACACAACAGCTGATTATGTTGACAGCAAGAAAACTTACTTTTACATGCAAAAAACACATTTTTGTGAAAAAAGCATGTTTTCTACAGCACTATCAGGTCTCTCTTTTCATGACAAGTGGGAAATTCAAGGGGCTTGAAAATATAATGGTCACATGACCACAAATGTGTTCCATTGCCTAGATACAGGGGGTGTCTCAGTTTACCCGGTGACTCAGTTTACCCCGCTCTCCCCTACAGCGTCTGTGCAATGCACTATGGGGCGTTGGAAACTCGTGGATATATCCTCTCTGCTATAGGGTGAATATTGAGCTTGAGCATATCAATTTTCAGTATTTTTACTTCTACTCCACTACGACTCAGAGGCAAATATCATACTTTTACTCCAATACAATTATTTTAAAGCTTTAGTTACTAGTTACTTACTTTTGTTAATTATTACAAAAAAATACATCACCCACTTCAGCCCTAAATGAATTACAGATACACAAGCAAGAACACAATTATATCGTTGCTGCCAACCTCCATATTCTAACGTGTTTTATCGCAAATACAGCGTCACACAAAAGCATAAAAAGTAACAAATATACAAGCAAACGATACAGTATAGGCAATGCATTTACTGTGCATATTATAATGCATATTATGCATTATAGTAGGATACTATCTATTAATATGTTACCACCTGCAATATAGACAAGAAAGGTATCTTAGTTACTAGTTACTTTGTAGATTTTGATAATCATTACAAAACATACATTACCTACAGCCAATCTACAACCTCACACGTGTAATGCAACATATTTTTTGTGAGCTTGTAGGTCTGCTTTGTGAGCTTGTAGGTCTGCTATAGATTGATATACATTTGAAAACATTGAAAACGGGACATTCTGCACAATGATTTGCTGCTTTTGCTATTTTTGAATTGGACACCTGAAAAGTAACAGTTTTGGACATACCGGTAATGGGTTTCCACCGCAGACGGTTATATAATAATATCACATTTACCACCTGCGATATCGACAAGAAAGTTGTCTTTAGGGTTAAAAGTGACGAAATGGAGTCCTCAACTCGAAGGTGATTCATTGTACGGCAGAGGTCTTCAAAGTTTTCAGGCCAAGGACCCCTTAGTTGAGAGAGAGAGATGAAGCAGCGACCCCCACAACCTGAAACCATATAGTTTCATCGTTTGACAGCACAATCATCAGTGTAGTTTGGATTCATGTCAATTTGTGTTTCTAGACATTTAACCACTTGAGCCGTCAATACTTAATGAACTTGACCTTTCACTCTTTTCCCCCTTTAAACCAAACCTCTTAACCAAAAATAGCCGATCTACAAGCTTGTAGATCTGCTATTTTTGGCTACAGTTCTCAGAATATGGACACTAGGGTTCAAGTTGTTGATATAAAAAAGGATTGGAAGATTCGAGGACCCCCTGTGGTAACTCTGGGGACCCCCTAGGGGTCCCGGACCCCCTGTTGAAGACCCCTGTTGTACAGTAACTAGTCCATATTCTGGGATGCATGCTGGCCAATTATGCAGATGTCTGGGGATCCGCTTGGCACAACTCTGTGTGCAGACTTGGCAAAAATGCTTGTAATAAACAGTGTAAGTTTGGGATAATTTAAACATTTACTATCAGTCCCTATCTATGCCAACGCTCAATGCCCTGCATGTGCAATTTCAGAATGATTGGCCAGCCCTGTAAGAGCATGAGAATGGCTACATAATAGTCCATGGGCCATACGAGATGTCGCTCTCCGAAAGGTGGCAAAGGTTACTATGCAGCTCTATATCTGCATATTTTGGTATGATAACCCTTCATGAGTCACAGCTAAATTGGTGTTATCAGCTGCTAAAGTCGGTGTCCCATTAACTTTACTATACAGGGGGGGAAAAAATGCAAAAGTAGCATATGAGGGGTCAAACTAGGGTTTTTTCATGATTCTGAATCCATTGCAAACATGTTTTTTTTTCTTCTTTTTTTAGCTGATAACAACAATTTAGTTGTGTCTCAGAAAGGGTTATCATACCAGAATACAATCTACAGATATAGAGCTTTTCAAAAATGCATAGTAACCTTTGCTACCTTACGGAGAGCGACAGCTCGTATGGCCCATGGACTATAACCTTATAAAAGTCCCCATCCACTAGTTGGTTGTGAAGCCGTTACCTTAACACCCAACCAACAACCAATACAACCGCGGCATGGTCATCCTCCCGGGCTATGGAACCGTGACTACAGATCCCACAGACCAGCAATCTGGGAACCCATCGTCAAAGAAAAGTGAAAAACAGTGCCCTCTATGTTTTGCTCCTTTTCAGCACAGCATCTGTTCTTGAGAGATTAGCAGACTAATAGTCCAGGCGTTATGGGCAGTATTTTGATGGAATCGTGCACTTTATGAAAGAAGCATGACATTTGGCACACAGTTAGAACATGCCATATGGAACATTTTTGGCTATAGGGACATCGCAGATTTGTCATGGGAAACTTGTGGGAGCCAATCAAAGTTGGGCTCTCATAGACTTTACTATAGGGTAAAAAAATACAAAAAATAAATATGCTTTAAGTAGCATGTGAGGGGTCAAACTAGGTGTTTTTCGGGATTCTGAATCCAATGCAAACATTTGTTTTGCAGGAAAAACATTCCTTGAGCTAAAAACTGACCCATAATTTGGCAATAAAACTATGATTTAGTGATGAGTCATCACTTTTCACAGTATTGTGGCGGACGTTTCTTGGAAAAGGAATGTTTTTCGTGCAAAACAAATGCTTGCATTGGATTCAGAATCCCGAAAAACACCTAGTTTGACCCCTCACATGCTACTTAAAGCATATTTATTGTTTGTATTATTTTACCCTATAGTAAGAGCCCAACTTTGATTGGCTCCCACAAGTTTCCCAAGACAAATCTGCGATGCCCCTATAGCCAAAAATGTTCCATATGGCATGTTCTAACTGTGTGCCAAATTTCATGCTTCTTTCATAAAGTGCACGATTTTTGCCTGAAACGCTCTGACTACTAGTGGTTCACAAAAATTAAAATGTCAATGGCCACCGATAACCCCCGGGAGCTATGCAAATGAAACCAAATGGACCCGGGCCCATTTGGTTTCATTAATCAGAGTTCTAGACCTGTAAAGGTCCATCTGACCCCCTGTGTGGCCCAGGACCTAGGGCTGTCACGATTAATACATAATCGTCTATTCGCGATTATTTTTCATATTCGCGAATATTTTTCATATTCGCGATTATCGTCAATTATCTAATTTAATTAAAAAAGTAGTGAGTTTTGACAATAAAACCATTCTTAAACAAGTTAAACCTCACGTCAACACTTGCATTCTTGAATGCGCCTCCCCCTTGTTGCCACGGGGACCCGTGAACGCTCAATGCTGGTCCTCCTTAGTCAGTCAACACAACAGCAGCACGGCACGCACTGTCACACAGCACAGGCAGGCTGGCTGGCTAACTAAAAATGCTTAAACAGTTTGTTTTTTCCAGACGGTCGGAACAGACACATGTACCATACACATCCCGGGACTATATATTCCTTTTGATACGATACAGAAAAAGGCGTTCACTTTCGTTTTGAAGATTGATTGAAGAATTTATTAGAAGTTTGCAATAGAAAAAAGTACAGTTTCATGACAGTACAAATCACTGGTACAAGGTCAACTAAAAGGAGATCCTAGAAAGCAGAGGCTTATTTCCACAGGAACCACACTTTAAGTATCTCATATAACATTAAAAGAGAGACGGATAGAACATAGTACTTTATCTAGGATAATATCAGTTTCAAAAGCATAACATCAAATACAAAAGGCAGAATACAAAGAAAAAGGGGGGGGGGGGAGCATGGGGGCTTAGTCTGTTTACAAGTCACGGGTAGCTGCTGTCTGAAGGTGACTTTTCATACCAATTTTGAAGGAGGCTAGGGATTTGCTCTCCTTTAGGGCTTGTGGAAGGGCGTTCCACATGTTGATGGTATAGCAGGAGAACGAGTTAGCGCCTTGTTTAGTGTTAAATCTACGCTGATGATGATTAGTGGAGCTGCCTCTGGTGTTATGATCGTGAACATCCTTGACCTTTAAGAAGTAGTTTGTCAGGTACATGGGAATCTTGGAGGTGTAGTGTATCTTGTACACCAGGCCCATTGCAAGATGCTGTACTCTGTCAGCTACTTTGAGCCACCCCACGCTTTCGTGGTGATGCTCGGTAAGGTGGGTCAGAGGAGGGAGACCAAACACAACCGTAATTAGTTTGTTTTGGGCTGTTTGGAGCTTTAGCTTTAAGGCAGCTGGGGCGTCGCGATACCAGACAAGGACTCCGTAATCAATGAGGGGCCCAATAAGAGCACCTCCTAGTGTCTTTCGGGATTTAATATTGATCAGTGGGGCAACTCTTTGCAAGAAGCGAATTCGTTGATTGACTTTATTGATTACCTTGGTGGTCATTTTTTCACTGGATAGGTTAGCCTCCAGGATGCAACCCAGGTTTCAACCCAGATGTAACCCAGGTTTCAACACAGAGGACTGGAGTCAGTGCCTTTACTGCAGCTTAGCTTAGCATAGCTCTGGTCCATAGCGTTAGTGGAGTTCTCCCTCCACTAACGCTATGGACCAGAGCTAAGCTTAGCACTGCTGCTCTGCTGTGGAGAGAGAGGATGATGATGATGATTACACACAGACGGCGACTAACTAACTATAGATGTTGGATCGTGGTCGTGATAAACATTAGGCCTATTAGGCTACTGTCGCTATTTTCAGCTGTCGGCTATTTTTGCAGTTGTCTGCTATTTTCACAACGCAGCGCGACGCGTTGTGAGCTTGTAGATCGGCTATTTTCACAACCCACCGCGACGCGTTGTGAGCTTGTTGATCGGCTATTTTCACAACGCAACGCAACGCGTTGTGAGCTTGTAGATCGGCTATTTTCACAACGCACCGCGAGCTTGTAGATCGGCTATTTTCACAACGCACCGCGACGCGTTGTGAGCCTACAGATCGGCTATTTATTTTCAAATAGCTACGGTATAAAATAGGGCTAAAGTTAGCAAGTAAATGTACTTAATAGTTACTTTACACCACTGAACTGATGTTTAAAAAGCAATTAAATTGCTCATTAAGGTACAGTGTGAGTATGAGCTCAAAGCCTATTATCATAGTGGCATAAAATGAAGGGGGGAAAAAAGACGATATATTCGTCAATCGGCGATTATTTGTATGACAATTAATCGTCTGGAGAAAATCCTAATCGTGACAGCCCTGCCAGGACCCCACTTTGAGAACCACCACCGTCATGGCAAAACATGCTTATTATTGTAAACCTCTTAGATATGCATTTATGCATAATTTACAGTCTTAAGTGAGTGGCAGAGTGGATAAAAAAAAACACCTTCAATATGGGAAAAGTCAGCTCCATCAGCTCGTCTTCCTCAGTCCCTGAATCTATGCACACGTTCAAAGTCCACATCGATCGGTCATCCCACTGAGGAGAAACATGGACGAGGACAGAATGACTGTCAGGGACTTGCAGAGAATGTTAGAGAGGCTGACATTTCTAAAAGGGCCTTTTGGTGAAAATATCGAAAATAGCATGCAGACCTCCAAGCTCACAACGCTCTGCGACGCGTTATGAGCTTGGAGGTCTGCTATTTTCCATGCTTGATACCACACTAAACTAAGCATAATCAAGTCAATACTGGAGATGTGGCGTAACGGCATGGATTTCTACACAGAGAGGGCAATTCTTTCAACATAAGATGCTGCATTCAAGTTCAGGAGAGTTTGGACAAGGCAATTCTCTTGAATCCTGCCTTAAGGCATTGCATGGAGAGAGGGCATTTGCATTTCTTTCACCATAGTGAAAACTGCATTCATGGTTCAGGGCACTTTTTACAGACTGATAAAAGGGCAGGGACTCAAGCCCCATTTGATATCTGTGTGCACGTGCCTGCTGACAGAGCTGTCCGTCCCTTTTAAGTTTTATGTGTACCAAAACCTTTCCTCATCCAACTGAATCTAATGTTTGAGAAATATTTACAGCAGCACAAAACCAGGTATTGATTTTTCTTTATTTCGCACCTGATTGACAATGGTTGGTCAACTCAATGTGTAATACCATATTATGTTTTATTTGGAATTTCTGGTTTCTTTTGAGGTGACCTTTCGGACATAGGACTCATTCAATGATTCTCCTCTGTCGCACAGAAATATGGCAAGACCAACATTGACTGTGCATGGGCTGTGCATGGATCTCAAACTCTTTTTTTTGTGTGCCAAGGACGCCCAAATTGATTTGTATTTGTCCGTGGACCCTCCTTCTGAAAAGGTTTTGTAGCAGAAACCCCCAAAAGAGAAGATTTGTATTAAGAAAATTCCAAAAACGATTTTTTTTTCCCCAATAGTTTCAACAAGCTCATGGTGCGTCACTTTGTGCCCCACTGCGAGCTTGTACATCTGCTATTTTGGAGCTAACGTGCCAAATATGGATTGAGAGGTTAAAATGAAGGTTAAAATGTTGCTTGGGACCCCCTGGAAACCCACAAGGACCCCTGCGCCCCACTTTGAGAAGTTAGGTTATCACTGAAGCCAGATTCATTGTTGGTTGTACGACGACAGAGTTGCATATACTAAAATAGCAGACCTCCAAGTGCACAACGTGTCGCGGATGCAACACATTGTGAGCTTGTTTTTTTTTTTGGTGTCAACTGAGCATAAATTAGGCAACACCCTGGTGAGTTCTTAGTAGTCTGGAGGAAAATGTTTGCACAGTCGATGTGACTTTTAGCCAGAACACCCCCTTGGGTTAAGGGCTGGGATCGGAGCGAAAGGTTGTCTATAAAATATGGATGTCACACTGGGGGCGGCGGTTGGGTAACAGGATGTGTGTGTGTGTGTGTGTGTGTGTGTGTGTGTGTGTGTGTGTGTGTGTGTGTGTGTGTGTGTGTGTGTGTGTGTGTGTGTGTGTGTGTGTGTGTGTGTGTGTGTGTGTGTGTGTGTGTGTGTGTGTGTGTGTGCGTGCGCGCGCGCGTGCGTGCATCCCACATCTCTCTGCATCTCTCTGCTAATACACCAGATTGTTGTCGACGAATGAAACAAATCAGTTTCCATTCTTGAAGTGGCCTGCACCTTTGATTCTAGCTTATAGAGGATCGCCCATACGTATGTCATTTCTTTTTTACATTAGGTGGGTACATGTTTCAAGATTTTTTCTTCTCTAGGCAATGTTAATGGAGGACATTTGATTTTATCGTGACAAAATTATTTCACTGAAAAACAAAATCTTGTGAAGATGAAAAATTAAAGCAAGAGAGGAAAAGCTAAAAACAAACAATGACTAGGTAAACAGTCTACAAAGCAGAGCAAACCCAGAGGCCAGCTGTAAGAGACAGTAAACAGTCAGCAGCCTGTCCTGCCTACTGCTTGAATGTTGGACTTCAATACGTGGAACAGAGCTGTTTGTTCTGCTAAGCCCTCTAGTCCAAGAGAAAACACAGCACAAAGGAAGAAGCTTCCATAGCCTATACCCAGCAGGCACGTGCACACATAGACACCAAAGGGGGCTTGAGCCCCTGCCCTTTTATCAGTCTGTAAAAGGTGCCCTCTCCAGACCACGAATGTAGTAACTCTCCTGAACTTGAATGCAGCATCTTATGTTGAAAGAATCGCCCTCTCTGTGTAGAAATCCATGCCGTTATACGTATTGACTTTTACGTACTATGCTTAGTTCAGTGTGGTGTCAAGCACCGAAAATAACCGACCTCAAAGCTCACAAAGCGTCGCAGCGCGGCGCGTTGTGAGCTTGGAGGTCGGCTATTTTCGATATTTTCACCAAAGGGCCCTTTTAGAAATTTCAGCCCCTGCCTCTCTAACATTCTCTGCACGTCCCTGATACTCAGGGTTTGATGAAAAAATGTAAAAGATAGAATGTGAATGAACGGAATACCCGCACACTGCTGTTGCTGCTCCCAAAGTGACTTTCATTCGTACGCTTTCATCGGTGTGGACTTTGTCGTAAAGCACATAAAATGTTCATTTTTATATCGGGTACATCAAATGAATATTTGATAGCCTATACTTGAAGACCACACAGGTCAAAACATTGAGCGGATGAAAGTCACTTTGGGAGCAGCAAGATAGATCAGTTCTATTTCTGTACTGTAATTGTATTTATTTTTTAATCCTGCACCTGCTGAAATTCACTTTTGGATGTGCGTGTAATATAGCCGTGTACTCAATGTTAAAGGTTCAAGGTTGTACTTTATTGTTACATCTTTTGTACAGGTACATAAGAGTACAACTTGTTTTGCTTGGCATCCTTCAGACAATGCAGTGGTATATCCAAAATAACAGCAAACAATATAATAAAACCACATCTAAAAAATAATAATAATCTAAAAGGGGTAATAATAAGACTTAGAAAGATGAGAAAAGAAAGAGAGTGCAAAAGGCACAAGGGTACTAGCTGGGACATTGTCTTACTATAAGCACCATATACTTTGTTATATGACCAAAAGTGAAAACGAGGGCGCTATCAAAGGCAGAGGCAGGCATTTACACCACCATCCCCCCGAGCAAATGGAGCCCTGCCTCCACTAAACGAGCATCTGAGGCAGTGAGGCTGGAATGCCAGTCCATTCCCTGTTGGCTTTGTAGCAACCTCCATAATGACTGCGCAGGGAATTTCTGTAATCATATATTGTCATATCTGGGCTACAACAAAAGGGGCGTCACAAGGGGGGGAAACGTGGGATTGAGTTACTAGGGCCCAAGGTGGAGGGGCCTTAATTATGTTATACTTTAGCCCAACTTTGTTCTACAACAGACTATAAATCAGTCTAGGTGGAGGGGGGCCAAAGATGGTGCATGTACATTAAAGAGGTGTTGCCATAGTTTTGTACTTGTTCTGTTTTGTATGTGTCTATGGAGTTAACAATACTCTAATAGACCCCCAGGTGTGGTTATAATTAGGGATGGGTATCGTCTGCGATACTTTAATGGTATTGATCGCATGACGTCGATACTATCGGTATCGGTTCACGTAAAAATGAACGATACCTCGTTTCGATACTCTGGAACGCACCCCTGGCCGATCGCATCTGTAACAGTTGGGCTACTGAGAGTGTAATGACTGCTTTAGTAGGCTACACTCGTTACTGTGGAAAATAGCCGACAGGTCGCATTTACTACCAAAACCTCCACGGGCTGTCCGTCTGTCAGTGAGTCAGTGAGTCAGTCGATCACACTTTTGCCCTGCTCATATCTCCACAACCGTTGCCCCCATCCATGCCAAATTTTGCACACACACTTCTTACCTGCCAAACTACAACCTCCAAGGACCCCCGCAGCTCCAGGGACCCCCAGGTCCCTGGGGGACCCCCAGGTGTCACACGTCACATGTCACACTTTTGCCCTGCTCATATCTCCACAACCGTTGCCCCCATCCATGCCACATTTTGCACACACACTCCTTACCTGCCAAACTACAACTTCCAAGGACCCCCGGAGCTTCAGGGACCCCCAGGTCCCTGGGGGACCCCCAGGTGTAAAAAATGACCAAATGTGCAAAAATGACCAAATGACCACCCCAACGGGGCTGCTCACGGGGAATTCCTGGGGACCACCCACTCCTGGTGCTCCAGAACGGATGCAAAAGTGGTGGCGCCCCCAGTGGAGGACCCCCTCCACTGCAGCTCACATAAAATGCCGTAACTCGGGCTAGGAGCGTCCGGGAGAGCCGGGGCCGGTACCTGTTTGTCCGCCAAGGCAACGCGGACACCCCACCCCTCTTTGTGTATACATGTGACCTACGGTCGCTTATCTCCCGATTAGGGAGTCTTACTGGTTATTATGATGATTATCCAACATCTATACTCTCCGCTCCGCCACACTGTGTGGTCATCACCATCATCTGCTCTACCGCAGCAGCCAGCGAGTCACCACTCTTTCCGTGTTGAAGTTAAACTTAAATAAAAAGTATCGAAAATGATATCGAAAAGGGTATCGTATCGATTCCCAGGTATCGAAAAAGGTATCGTATCGATTCAAAGGTGAACGATACAAATCCCTAGTTATAATATACAATATGTCTTCTCTGTGTATTGTTGGTTACTTCCTGAAAGCTGAAAGCCTCAGAGTCAAAAGACCCAAATAAAATACACTGATATAATGACATCATAATAAGGGCGAGGTCGCGCATATGGGTGCGCGCACATGGGCACTTTGGCATGTATACCCTTCTGCTGAGCTGCATGGTCATCACTGTGATGTCAGAACAGGTCAGCTATATCCATAACTCCCCGGCTCCACTGCAGCCGGGGGGCTCCACTGCAGCCGGGGGGCTCCACTGCAGCGAACGTTCCCTTTTTAATCAATGAAGTGTGCTCCACTGCCGACGTCAACGTCGGACGCCCAATTCGCCTTGTTTAATTTTCTGACGCCTGCCCAACGCAACGCTCCCAGTGGAGACCTGGGGTGAATGTAGTCCATGAGGTCAGATGTAGAGGTATTGACCAGCTCCATATGATCTAGGTTATGATCCAGTCCTCTCCATGTATGGATATCCAGGGTTTGATGAGGTCAGTGTTGTGATCTTCATATGAGATCCAGGTGATGATAGTCAGCAGTCTTGATTTGCAAATGAATTCTGTCTTTGCCATATATGGCGTACGTGAGGTCAGATGTAGCGGTCAGGAGATCTAGGTGATGATCGCAGCAAAATCACTCAAATATCATCACTGTCGGGCAGAAACCTTGTATCTCCAAGTTTCAAATGTGTACGTCCTTTGGTAAAGCAAAGCCCTGCTTCATCATACAAGACTGTCGCACAAAACTATAGTGAAAACAGCCGATCTACAAGCACACTTGTAGATCTGCTGTTTTCACTAGTTTAGTATATTGTATAGATGATAAATACAAAACGAACGGTTTTGGACATAGGCCTACAAGGTTTCCACCCGGCAACGACGATATGTTATAAATTTAAGGTGCTGGGAGTGAAATTTATAATTTAGGGATGCCTCGGATTAAAAAGATATTTATGGGGTGCCCTGAGACAAAAAAGTTTGGGAACCCCTGATATACAGCCATAACACCACCAACATTACACCAACTGCAGGAACACTAGCATCTCTATAGTTTGCCAAAAATAGCAGCTCTACAAGCTCACAACGCGTTGCAATGCGTGAGCAACACCCACATCTAAACCCTGCTGTACGTACTGTGCACCGGTTAGTGATTACAAATGAAAATACACAGCCAGAGCAAATTACACATGCGCATGCACGCACACACACAACCACACACAGTCAACCATAGGGCCGGACAATACACCAATAGGCCTATTATGTTGATATAATGTTATGAGACTAGATACCATCTCAGATTTTGAATAATACTATAGTATCGTCGT